>NW_008582266.1:6818-17125 GCF_000691845.1 Merops nubicus | reverse complement strand
CCCCTTTGGCTGGACTGGGCTCTGTGTAGCCAGAGCGCACCAGACGTGGAGCCCAAGGGCCTTGTGCTGGGCGCTGCCGTGAATTCAGCGCTGCACCACAACTGCAGCGTTGTTGTTTACTTCTAAATGCTGAATGTCAAACTAAAATCATGGGGTGCTGGTGACGGTGATAGTATATACTCTTCTGGGGAGCTGAGTGGTGCAGCCTCATACTGTGCTGTCTGGTCCCCCTCACCTTTGCCCTCTACCTCCATCTGTCATCCTAAAGCTGGTGTGGGCTTCCCATGCTATGGCAGGAGCAGTGGGGCTCATGTAAGGTGTTGCCCTCGTGGGCATTAAGAACAGAAATGGGGAAAACATTGTAGGAACTTTGATGTACTTATGCTTTTCAGTGCTTTGTTCAGATAGTTTTGCTAAAGGTGTAGGAGTTACGGTCCTGGTGGGTTTTAGAGACACTTGTGTCAGCAAGTGCTACTCCCAGGATAGAGATTGTTCCATATATTTTGTGAAGTAAAAGTTGTTGCAATTCTTCACTTGCTAGAAATATAATTGAAAGTGCTAACAGGACAAAAAAAAAAAAAGGTTTTTAAATGAATACATGGTCGTAAGCAATTTCCTAAGAAATATATAATCTTGCAGAAGTTGCTTTTAGAAAAGACCATGTCCAGTCATGTCCTGAGTAAACATTGCATAGCACACGTGGCTTACTAAGATGATCCAAGTCACATCCCTGTTTTGTTTTCAGTCATCTCAGTTGGCTTTGGATTTTGTTTGTTGGTTTTTTTTTGTTCTTTTTTCTTTAGATGGATCTGATTTTAAATAATGTTGCTGCTCAAAAAAATAATAATTAACCCCCCCCCCCCCCCTTAAAATCTCAGGCATCTTAGGTGTTTGATCCCTCTTTGGAATGATATTTCAAACTGGTTTTTGTTTTCAGGAAAAATGGAGACTTCTTCCAGCATTTCTAAAGGTTAGTGTTACACGCTCGTTTCATGGCATGAATATTTTCCCCTCCTTTCTAACTTTATGTTCCCCTCTCCTAGCTTTTGCTGTTTCCCAGAATACCTGTCCTCACCTTCTGTGTGGATTTTGCAATTGTTTTCTTTTTAGCTTCATGCTATTGTGGATCAATTTGTTACATAGTTTGGTTCTTGATTAATTAGTGGAGGCATCCTTTCAGATGTTTGCTCTATGGCTGTTCTCAGTGAACGGTCTATATGTGTAATGTTTCCAGATTACTGTTTTACTGGCACTCAGAGACCCTATTCATGGTTCTTGTAGAAGACTGTGGTGGTAGTTTCGTAGTTGTGTTTGTCATAGGAAGCATGTAACCACAGATCTGGATTCTGCAGAGGCCAGAATGCATCTGTAGCTTCCCTTGTGAAGTTGGAGCTGAACTCTTAACTGAACTCAGAGATTACTACTGTCTTAATTTCAGTGCTACTCACATAATCGGGTAGCAGTGGAAGGTACAGGGCTCTATAAAATGCCATTGGATGTAATATCAGGACTAACAACCAGTTGAAAGTGAGGAAGGAGAAAGGCAGTAGTGAAAATGTTATCATAAGGACACCTGGTAAGGACTGTGATACACGTGGGTACCTTCAGGGACTGGCAGCCACCTCTGGTCCATCATCAGTCTTCAGAAATGTCACCCAGGTAAGCAAGGTTCTTCTCGGCCTCACTTTGTGAATTCCTTTCCTTCCTGGTATCAGTATCTGCACTTTTCATGGCCCCCTCAGGTGTCTGATCCTGGCAGGAAAATGATGTTCAAAAGCCAGTTACAGGTTGGGTATGTTTTCCCTTTGGCTCAGGACTGTGAAGATGCTTCAGGGCCTTAATGAACCCTGCTTCTGTGTCTCTCCTAGCACCCACATGGGCTTCCATCACGAGCTTGAGCTAGTGGTGTTGTCTGAATTCTTGAGGCTGTGAAAAAGGGAGGGCTGCTGTTTGTAAGGTGCCATTTAGTGTGTGCTGTATGCCAAGTGTATTCATCCCATGTTATTTCCAGCCAGTGAGCCCTTTACTGTCGCTGCTGCTGGTCTGGCCTTGCATGTTGGTTTATTTATGCCAGCAGTGATACAGTTACACAAAGCTGATGTTGTGCATCACAGTTGCTGCAGTGGAGTTTTCTTTCTGTAAAGCTGCTGATATCGCTTCATTAAAAAATTGAAGGAATTACCAGCATGATTTCTAGACACTAATAAACCCTTATTTTCTTGCTTATATCATGTGATATGCAACGTTTTAGTAAATTAGGAAACTCTTATGTAAAGAATTTTGCTCTGGAGTCATTCTTCTGTTGCCTTAACCCATGGAAGCTTCACTGGGCAGCTGGATTTATCATTCTAAGTTTCCGATTCCTTTCAGATGGTTTCAGAAGGAACTGTTGCCTGTGACATGAACCATGTAAATGCGTTGGTCTTACAACGGGTCAGTTGGCATGGGATGTTCCAAAGCTTAAAGCCCTCTGTGAGCACATAAGCATATGGCTCAGTAGCAGCTGGCATGCTTTCCTTTTCACAGCTGGATTTTGCACTGTAGTTAGGATGATTACACTGTTTCTTTCTGCAAATGCCAATCTATTAACAAATTTAAAGTTTCTCTTGGTATTCCTTCAAGCTAAAATCTTTATTTTTTTTTCCCTTCAATTCCAGATCATTTTACTTCATATAATCCCCTTTCTTTTGATTGCACTAAACACCTGAAAATTAGACCCTTGAAATGTACTGTACCAACCCCTTACCTGGGGGAATGAGATGCTGTTTATTCTGTGCGATGTTACCCCTGGGCATGTTCTCTTTTTTCCTGCACACAAATCAAAACTTAGGTTTCTTACGAGTGCCCTGCCCTCCTGTGACTGTTTTCTTGCTTACTGACTTCTCTGTTTCATACCCCACTTCTGTTCTGTCTCCCTGGCCTTCCCTCTAATTCTTTGTTATGCCAGCTGCTCCTGTCAGGGTGCAGGCAAATTCTTTCTCAAGCATCACACATTCTACTATAATTTTAATTATACTAGAAATGATGAACATTATTTCAAAATAATGTTAAAACTGCTAAGTGGCTGCTGTTTGGTTATATGAATTTTAAAGTCTGTTGGGTGTTAACATTGTACAGGTACCCAGTTGCTTTTCTGACCAATGACAACTCCTGTGGAAACCTGGAAGTGTACAGTTTAGAACCAGATCGATCATCCAGGCACTTCTCAGAAACTTGTCACCTTAAAAAATTTAGCACAGATCCCAAAGCACTTAGAAATACTTATATCTTCCTTTCTGCCTTGTATGATTAATATTATTGAAGCTTGTTTTATTTGCTGTGCACGTGTATTTTCCAGGTGAAAGGACTTGTGAAGCAGCACATAGACTCATTCAACTATTTCATCAACGTAGAGGTATGATTTCTTCTTGGTGTGAAGACAGCAGCTCCGAGTACTCAAAAAAGGCACACGATGCTACTTTATTTTATTTTGTTTCCTCTCCAGATAAAGAAAATCATGAAAGCAAATGAAAAAGTTACAAGTGATGCTGACCCAATGTGGTATTTGAAGTAAGCATGAAATTATTTTCATATTAGTAGTAGCATGTGTGCTGTCTCAAGGGTTTGTTATTGGCTGTTGGGTTAAAACCCTAGAGGGGAGAGGTGCCCAAGAAAGCTGGTCAATGTTGAAGGACCACCTTCTCCAAGCTCAGGAGCAATGCCTCCCAAAAAAAAGAGGAAGGCAGGCAAGAGTTCCAGGCAGATGGCATGGATGAACAAGTTGCTCCTGGGCACACTTAGATGCAGAAACAGTCTGCTGAGCAAGGAGAGCAAGGACAGCTAGCCTGAGAGGATTACAAAGGAGTTGTCTGAGCAGCCAGGGGTCAGGTTAGGAAAGCTAAGCCCACATAGAATTAAATCTGGCCAGGGACATCAAGGGTAACAAGAAAACTACAGGTCTGTCTGTGGTGAAAGGAAGGCTAGGGAATATGTGGGCCTTCTCCGGAAGGAAACGGGAGACCTAGTCACAAGGGATATGGAGAAGGCTGAGGTGCTCAATGACTTCTTTGCCTCAGGTCTTCACCAGCATAGGGCTCCAGCCCCACTGCCCAAGTTGCAGAAGGCAAAGTTAGGGATGGGTAGAAGGAAGATCTGCTCACTTTATGTGAAGATCAGGTTCGAGACCATCTAAAGAACCTGAAGGTGTACAAGGCCATGGTACCCAACAAGATCCATTCACAGGTCCTGTGGGAACTGGTAGATGAAGTTGCTAAGATGCTTTCCATCATATTTGAGAAGTCATGGCAGCCTGGTGAAGTGCCCACTGACTGTAAAAGGGGAAACAACCCCCATCTTCAGCAGGGAAAAAAAAGACCAAGGCAACTACAGACCAGTCAGTCTCACCTCTGTGCCTGGCAGGATCACAGAGAGGATCCTTCTGAAGGCTCTGCTAAGGCACATAGGAAATAAGGAGGTGATTGGTGGCAACCAACATGGCTTCACCAAGGGCAAATCGTGCCTGATGAATTGTGGCCTTTTACAGTGGAGGTAGAGCATCAGTGGATAAGGGAAGAGCAACTGACGTCATCTGCCTGGATGTGTGCAAAGCATTTGACACTGTCCTGCTTGACATCCTGGTCTCTAATTTGGAGAGAAGTGGATTTGATTAATGGACAACTTGGAGGATCAGGATTTGTCTCCACAGCTCCACTCAAAGAGCTGTGGTCAATGGCTCAATGTCCAAGTGGAGACCAGTGACAGGTGGTGTTCCTCAGGGATTGGTGCTGGGACCGGTGCTGTTTAACGTCTTTGTCGTTGACATGGACAGTGGAATTGAGTGCACCCTCAGCAAGTTTGCAGATAACACCAAACCATGTGGTGCAGTTAACAGGCTGGAGAGAAGGGATGCCATCCAGAGGGTCCTTGACAGGCTTGAGAGGTGGGTCCACGCCAGCCTCATGAAGTTCAACAGGGCCACATGCAAGATCCTGCACCTGGGTCGAGCCAATCCCAACCACAAATACAGAGTGGGCAGAGTATGGATTGAGAGCAGTCCTGACAAGCAAGACTTGGGTGTCTTGGCTGATGAAAGACTCATCATGAGCCAGCAATGTGCTGTGGCAGCCCAGAAAGCAAACCATATCCTGGGCTGCATCAAAAGAAGCATGGCTAGCAGGTCGAGGGCGCTGATTCTGCCCCTCTACTCCACTCTCATGAGACCCCACCTGGAGTACTGTGTCCAGCTCTGGAGCCCCCAACACAAGAAGGACATGGACCTATTGGATCTGTCCAGAGGAGAGCCACAAAGATGATCAGAGGGCTGAAACCCCTCTCCTACGAGGACAGGCTGAGAGAGTTGGGCTTGTTCAGCTTGGAGAAGAGAAGGCTCCAGGGAGAACTTGTTGCTCTCCAGTGTCTGAAGGGGGCCTGCAAGAAAGCTGGGGAGGGGCTTTTTACAAGGACATATATTGACAGGACAAGGGATAGTGGCTTCTAACTGGAACAGGGTAGATTTAGATTAGATGTAAGGAAGTTTTTCAGTATAAGGGTGGTGAGACACTGGCACAGATTGCCCAGGGAAGTTCTGGGTGCGCCATCACTGGAGGTGTTTAAGACCAGGGTGGATGGTGCCTTGTGCAGCCACGTCCAGTGGGAGGTGTCCCTGCTCATGGCAGCGGAGGTGGAACTAGATGATCTTTAAGATCTCTTCCAACCCAAACCATTCTATGATTCTATGATAAAACATTTATAGGTGTCTTGTCTAAGTATAAATTAAAAGGGTGTTTTCCATGACGTATCTTGTGTTTGGAGTATTGAAAGATGGTAAGGTTTAAAGAATAGTCACGTGAAACAGACTTAATAGCCAGCTGCTAACAATGCCTTTTGTCACCATTTTTCTGTAATTTGGTCATCTCGGCACTTTTTTTTGTCTATTTGCAAAGGTAACTTGGGGTTTATGGGAAGTGCTGTTTAAATTTTAAGTATCTAGAACACAGCTCAAATACAATGAGTTACTTTGGGAAGAATTAGTGCTCATTATTAATCAACCTACATTCATCGAAATAACTTCATTTTTTGGTATATGTAGAATTCTGTTTCCTTCAGGTCGCCTGAAAAAGATTTGTCTCATTGTTCATTTGTATTACAGGTACCTCAATATCTATGTGGGTACTCCAGATGTGGAAGAAAGTTTCAATGTGACACGACCTGTATCACCTCATGAGGTATTAATGTTTGCGTCTGCCTTGTTTGTTTGATCTTGGGTATGACTTGGATAGGAGCTTCAAATGGCTTCATTCTCAGTATGAGCTACATTGGGTGACACAATGCATGCCACCATCACTGTAGAAATAAGCCTCAGAGATGGAAAGATGTAAGAAATTAAAAAAATTTCTGATGTATTTTCTGATGTGCTAATAGTTGTATTCACTGTTTCAGAGTAGCTGTATTTGAGCTGTTAATGAGTAGTGCAAAATACTTCTCATGCTTAATCTTGTGGCCCTCCTTGTGACAGAGCTGAAGTCCTCACACTACAATGTAGTGTTCCTTCATGTCTTTATGAGCTTCTTTTTAATATTAGCCTTGCTACTGTCTGCACCATCGGTCACTTCAGTCTTCCTTTCCCTCCCAGTCTTCCTTGAGAATGTGTCTCTGCTTTTTTGCTCATAGTTTTTAAGTCAGAGAGCAAACATGAAAACTTTGAGCAGAAACAGATGGAAGCTGTTAAATTCACAAGAAACTGGAGAAGAACATTAACCTTCTGGGGGGCATACTGAACTTCTTTGCACTGCTGCAAGCATGTAGGTTAACAGTTGGATTGTGTACTTGTGGAGTAAAGATGCACGTTGAAGATCTGCTGCTGTGACTGAAATCCAAGACTGTTGCTGTTGGCAGGATATAAGATAGCTTCTGTACATACAAGAAAGCCATAATTAAGATAAGGTTTGGACTTCTTAGGATTGCTTCCAGGTATCTAAAGCCTTTCGGTTCCCTTCGAGTACTGCTCAGGAACAGAGTATTCCTCTCCTGCTGCTGGGCTTTGAGATTTATACCACCACAACAGTGATACCAGCTACCTCTTTTTGGCCTCAGAACAGGAACTGAGCTTGGAACTTGCACTCATTTACCTACACACAGCCTGTTGTCGGCCTAATAAATAAGTTTATGTACCAGATTTTTTTCCTTGCTGTATACACTTGGTATTTGAAGTTGGATTTCTTGTGTTCACGTAGAGTATGTGGCACACTTTAAACTCTTAAAATGAAATACATTCTGCGCTTTGGAGAAATTCAGTAAAAACAAGCCATCTAGTGGCTGCCTCTTGTGTGTAACCATGCTCCTGTCTCCAGTGACCTGCCACAAATGTCATTTATTTCCATGGAAAGGTTTTAAGTGAAGCCAATAGCTCAGCCATCAACAGTGCAATTAGATGTATTATGGGACAGCTCGTGCATCTCACAAATGTGTAACTAACGCTAAATCAATAGATGAAAAAAAATCTTTCCCATTGCATTTTGTACATGTTCTTATATGTGAATGAAATTGCATGCAGAAAATTGTTTGTGGCAAACAACTCCTAGCCAAGAATCCAGGTATTAAGATCCTTACTTGCTTTATAACTAAAGTGGCTTTACATGCAGAAGAGGGTAAAATAAATGCTTCATAGAGTGTATTGACCTTGAATTTAGAATAACCTACTCTTGCATCTCAGATGAATCCTCACTGGTACTTAATGCTAGGGCATCATTTCTCTTTTTTCAGTGTTACACACACATGAAGGCCACAGTTATTTGGTTAAGTAGGACATGGATCAGATCAAGATCAGTCAAACCAGAGGTGCAATTTTGAAAATATCAGACAAATAAAAGCTATTATGACTATATCATTTAATTTTTCTGTTAGAAGCTTATAAAATTCCTTCCCAAAGACACCTAAAATGATCAGATTTTCATATGGGTCTGAGTATTTTCCTTATTTTCAAGCAAATTTGGGATTTTTCATGTCCTTGGTTACCTTGAAGATCAAGTCATGCCTGTCTTTTACCTCTAGATGTATAATGTGAGTTAGTTCAAGGAGGGTGATACAAAAATACCAGTGCTGGAATATTGCACCGTGCTTTCTTATTTTGTATCTGTGTTTTGTCTGGAGGGAGCACACACAAAAAAAATCCCAAAGCCTTTTTTTTCCCTCCCAAGGTAATACTAATGAAGCTGTCTAACTCCCCTTCTCATGCAGTTCTTATGGGACTTTCATGTACTATTCCTACAGACGAATTTAAAGTAATCAGAAAATTGAAATACTCTTAATTACTTTTTTGCTAGGAGCACAATGGAGCCTAGTTCCCTACAAGCCACAGCTTGAAAAATGCTGCTGCGCATCATAATTTTATTTCTAGAGAAGTGGTTTACTTTTTAATGTGGAGAGAAGGAGCATCCAGTTTGCAGGGATTTTTTAAGTGTGTTTTTCTGTTCACTCTCATCTTCAGTGCACAGCACAATCTTAAGTGCCTTTTATTAACATGTAATCAATACACTGAAAGACTACAGAACTATAAGTGCACAAGTCTGAATACTGGCAAACGTATAATCCTGAGCTCAGAGGTATAGAATGCTCAGTGAGGTCGTGAATGACCTGCTGTGAGGTGCTCTGTTGTATTCCGCAGATGCAATAAACCTTGTCTTGCATGAAGATAATTGACATTAAGGGCTAGCAACAGAGTCATAGTGTGAAGCTGGTGAGAGCAGACCAGAAAGATTGCTTTAGAAATGGTTCAGCCTTGAACTATATAATGGACTAGATGTGTATATCCTGCTTCTCTTGCTCTCTGAGGAATTTGCAGATGAATTCTGGAAATCTTTACAGTAAGCGATACCTCGGTGAGCCTTCTGTACGTCACCTTTAAAAACAGTGCCACACAGTGAGATTTACTCATTCTATTTATATATTTTATATTTTTCCCTTCTATCAAACTTCATATGACAGCACAACTCTTCAGCTGTTGAGAGTCTTCATATGGAACTGTCCCCAAGCTGAACGCTGCTCTTGGAGCCTGTGGCATAGCTTGGTCTGTGTGTCAGCTCCACTGATTAGGACTGTTATTTAAATTAAGCCGTTCAGAACTTATGCTCTGCAGTGATGTCCTCTGAAACCACTGGCTGCTTTTGAAACATGACAAGAATTGTATTTGTTTTTTTGTGGGTTTGCTTTAAACAGGAGACTCTGTCCAATGTAGTCCAGGTACCACAAAAAGCTTGGTCAAGCTTGGCTTTGCACGATTTCTTTGCGAGGGCTTACAGGAGACAGGGCAAACAGAGGATGTTTAGGAGAGACTCTTCAGCTTGTAAGCCAGCATCTGACCACATGAGTGTTGTCCTTTCAGTGCCGCCTGAGGGACATGACTTACTCTGCCCCAATTACCGTGGACATTGAATATACACGAGGCAGCCAGAGGATCATACGCAACGCGTTGCCCATTGGCAGGTAAGGTACCGTAGGGCAAGCTTCTGGTATTACTTTTCATTTGTGGCTGCATTGGGAAGAGTTTTTACAGCAAAATAAATGTAGGCTGACCTCGCTTCCTTGTTAAACAGTGAGCAGGCAAATTTTGATGAAAAACTATCACTGTTAGGTTCTAGGGTTTAGTTCTACAAAAGCTTCTGGAAATCTGTCTCCATCCAAAAAAAGGAAGGATATAAGGATGGATGTTGGTTGTGTTTGTGTTGATATAAAACCAAAGAGGGGAAATATATGAAAGAATACTGGAGCTGAAAGTCCAGCATTATATATTCCATTGTGAAATAAAAATAACCACATTTGCTTTGTAGACAAATTACTCAGTCTTTCATACATAATATGAAGATACCACATATGTCTATTGAAGGTGGATGGTAAAACAAACGTTAGTTCTTCTATATGAGGTTAAGCTCCCCTTTAAAATCAGTTTAGAGTCAAGGCTGAGCTTTGGGGAGAAACATTGAGGATTTCTTACTGGTTTTGTTTTTCTAAAGGCTGTCAAATGACTTGAGGATATTAGTATTGTGAAGGACATCTAGTTTCTTAAAGAAAAAATAACATGCCTTAGGGAGAAAAGCAAGCTTTTAGCTATACCAAAAAGGCGGAATACCTGACAGTTCTAGCATTTATTGAAAGGAAAATTCCATTTTAAAAGCTATAAAGAGGTCTGTCTTTTATAGAGAAGATTTCTTGAAGACAATCCCTCCTGGCTTTAAAGGTCATGGCCTTATAGAGGGTGTTTATTGTGTGACTGTGCATCTTGCCAAAGGTGGAATACTGTCTGGAAAGACAAAATAGGTGCTTAAGGAGCTACA
>NW_008582266.1:0-6787 GCF_000691845.1 Merops nubicus | reverse complement strand
TAGGGAAATTTTAAGCTTTCATTAAAAATATATATATACTTTACACAGCTATGCATTTAGGAAACTAAGCCTCTGTAGCTGTAGTAACATTTTTTTTGTTCTAAGTAATTTCTTAAGAAAAGTTTTTGAAAGACCATCTCACTTTGAGTCTTTTAAATTATTTCATGATGTCTGCTACATGCAAAGAAAAAAGTTCAAGTAAATGTGCGTTTTCACCAAAATACATTGCCAGGTTGTATACCAAAGGCAGCACTTTAAGTTATAGCTGAAAGAAGCACAACAAAAACTAGTCTAGACGTTTGTCTACATCTCTATAAACAAAAAATGGGCTGAAGAAAACTTGTAAAGCATCCATAATATACTGGAAAAGACTAAATTACTGCACCACACTAGTGTGTCGCATTTTACTTTAAGGCCTGTTTTGTAAATTCTTTCTTCTATGAAGTGAGGTCATGGCAAAAAAAAGTAAATCTTCTCCATTAAAAAAATAAAGTTATGTCATCCAACTGGTGCTTTTATCTTGAGCAAAATGCAGCTTTTTCTTTGGAAGTCAAAAGTTTTGATGAAAAATCTGAGAGTGGAAGGGTACATTATGAAGCTGACAATAAAAGTAGTCTTTTTAATAATAACTGGAAAATCATTGCTAGTCAGTTGTTGAATAAGCCAAATTCCTGGTAAGACTGCAGTGTATGACACACACAACCAAATGAACATGAACATTTCATGGCTTCATCACAGGATGTTTGATTAATTCATGTTGGAGGAGACCTCAGGAAGTCTCTAGTATAATCTCCTGCTTAAAGAGGGGTCATCTCTGATCAAACAGGGTTGCTCAGTGCTTTATCCTGTCAGGTCTTGAAGATGTCCATGGATTGAGACTGCCCAGCTTCTCTGTGCAGCTTCTTCCACTGCTTGACTGTCCTCATGGTGAAGAACTTTTGCCTTATATCCAGTCTGTGCATCTTTAGTTTATTTTTTGCTTCCCTAAGCATAGAATTTGTTTTTAATTTCTTGGAATATTTTCCCACCACTTCATGTTGCTTAACAAAGTGTTTGGTGCAGGCTTCTGTGCTAAGAAATCAGAGCTGCTACTGGGGAAACTTCCTGTCTAGGTTATGTGTTAGGGGCACTACCTGTCTGCAGCCATGAGATATGTTTACTGTGTGGGAAATCAGATCTGAACTGGCTTTTTCTAACTACAGCCGGTAGCAGTGGATCTGCAATGGCATGTTCTTCAGTGCAGACTGTACTGGTTTGGAGGATCAGGAGTCTTTTCACTAGTAATCATTTGCCTTGGTGACTTTTCTTGTTGCAGATGCCTGTAGCAGCTGCATAAAAATTAAGTAGGAAGTTAACAGAGTCTGCTGGTAGATGTCCAGTTGAGACCCCACCTGGAGTACTGCATCCAGTTCTGGAGCCCCCATTACAAGAGGGAGGGGGACCTGCTGGAGCGTGTCCAGAGAAGGGCCACGAGAATGACCCAAGGGCTGGAGCAGCTCTCCTGTGAGGACAGACTGAGAGAGTTGGGGCTGTTCAGTCTGGAGAAGAGAAGGCTCCGAGGTGACCTTATTGTGGCCTTCCAGTATCTTAGGGGGGCCTACAAGAAAGCTGGGGAGGGACTTTTTAGGATATCGAGTAACAACAGGACTAGGGGGAATGGGGCAAAGCTGGAAGTGGGCAGATTCAGGCTGGATGTGAGGAAGAAGTTCTTCACCATGAGAGTGGTGAGACCCTGGAATGGGTTGCCCAGGGAGGTGGTTGAGGCCCCATCCCTGGGGGTCTTTAAGGCCAGGCTGGAGGAGGCTCTGGGCAGCCTGATCTAGTGGGAGGTGTCCCTGCTCATGGCAGAGGGGTTGGAACTGGGTGATCCTTGTGGTCCCTTCCAACCCTGACAGAATCTGATCTGTTTTAGCAGAGGACTTTGGAGCCCTGGTGGCTCGGTGGTTGGACTTGATGATCTTGGAGGTCTCTTCTAACCTAAAGGATTCTATGATTCTATGGCTCTTCTCAAACTACATTTCAGTGAAATAAGGTGGGATTAAAGGAAAAATCTGTTGTTCATAGCTTGCATGTGCTCTAATTCCCTTAAACGTGTTTTTTCCAGATTGTTCAGCATGCCTTTTTTTTTTTCTGAATTTGACTATCCATGTTTTTCTGTCTGAATCTAAAGTAAAAGTGTAACTTGTTTTCTTGCAGAATGCCTATAATGCTCCGTAGCTCCAATTGCGTTCTTACTGGGAAAACTCCAGCAGAATTTGCCAAACTTAATGAATGTCCTTTAGATCCAGGTACGTGTAAACTCATGTTCTTTTTTTTCCCATTTGTACTTTTAGTTTTACAACTTTTTCAGCAAAGAAATACCCCATTGGTATATTTCCTGCCACTGTAAAGTTGCTGAGGGAACTTCTGAAGTGTATGCTTGTATCTAAAAGAAATGGGCAGGCTTTTGAAAATACTGAAATGGTTGACAGGGTTGACAGCATGGAATGCTTTTACTCATAGGTGGAGCTTTCAACCGCAAAAACAATACACCAAAATTTTGAAAAAGTGGAGAAGTGCATGTAGTTATTGTATGTGGGAGCAGAGGTGGGGTTTGTTGGTGAAAATGAAGTGTATCGGGGAGAACTGGAGTATAGTGGTGTCCTCCAAAGGAGGGACTCACATTTGCTGCCTTTTGTAGAGCAAGAATAAAGTGTCACATGATAATATTTGAAAAATAGAGAGGAGACAAAGGGTTTTAACAAGCAGCTTCTTTGTTTTTTATCTTCTGCCTGCGAAGCATGCCCTGTGCATGAACAACAGAACGTGTGCTGTTCTTCCTTGTGATGGCAGGGTGAAGTGCTGTGCTGGAGGAGAGTTAGTAGGTAGCTACAGTTGGAGGAATCTAATGCTGCTTATGCAGATCCCTTATATTGTCTTAGATACAACAAGGGCATTAAAATAGATTTTTAGAAGTAAGACAAAAACTGTTTCTCCCAGGAGTGCTGGAGAGAGCAAGTCAGTAATTACAGAAGACTTACTCTCTTCATTTGATACCAGACATCTGGAATGCCCAGCTCTTTTGTAATATCCTTGTGATACCCTCTTCAAACAGGCAATTTTTTTTACCTGGTTTGTAGAACTAGCAATTCTATATCTTTCAATAAGTGTGGTTATCTTACAGATTTGGGTTTCTTTACAGATGTGTTTTTTGATCTTCCTGTGAGTTCTTGCTGCCTGAGTACTTCCCAAGTAAAGTCTTAGATCCCACATACTATGTGTGAACTAAGCACAAGTTCTGTTTAGTCTAGTGGAACTTTTTTATAGCTATCACAGGTTCCACACAGAGTTTGGTTTTTACTCTTTTAAGGGAGGATTTACTCTCCTGTTTTGTCCTTTGTGTACTTAGTGTTTACTTTCTAATAATTTCTATTCAAAGGCATATTGAAGGAGGTGAATAGGGTGCAAGGGTACTGACATGCAAAATGCTTCTTTTCTATTGAACAGGTGGCTATTTCATTGTTAAAGGTGTAGAGAAAGTCATTCTTATTCAAGAGCAGTTATCCAAAAACAGAATAATTGTGGAAGCTGATAGAAAAGGAACAGTTGGCGCTTCTGTTACCAGGTAGGGTAAATGCTTGCAAATCTACATAAAAGAGATAAACCCAAGGCTTTAGAAGTTCATTGCTGTAGTTGAGGTAGCTGTGTAGTTATCTTCCTAGTGTAGTTTAGTGGGAAAAAGCTGTACACATTCAATGCTTCCCTCTTGCTACAGTAATTTTGTACACTAAAACATCAGTACCCAAATGAGGTAATGCAATATTCCCACAAAAATCAGTGTGAGTTGCTCATACACTTCAGTATCATTCCAAACTAGGAAAAGTAAGTTCTGATTTTTAATGTAACAAAATGCACTTCCTAATTGATGGTGTTTGGTCTCTTTTTGCAGCAAGTAGCATGAAGTTACTGCAGTAGAAATTAAACGTAACTTTTGTCTGACTCCCTAAATCAAATTGATATAAAAGCTTTTAAAGTCAATTGAGAAGGAAACAGAAATCAAATATTTCTGTACTACACAAATTACTGAAAATGGCAAGGTAGTCTAAATTTGACCTTTCCTCCTCAAATGAGTTTCATGTATATTTTGTTTTGTTTTTAAGTGGTGTGCTTGTAGAATATGGTGCTTGTCACTGCTCAGTGTGAGGGCTGTTTTTTCTTCTCCAGAGGCCTCTCACACGTCTCCTAGTTCCTTAACTGTTCCACAGTAAGCCTGGATGAGGTTAAACATGCAGCACAAACTACTGTTACCTGATCACTGTCTTTGCCACATTTCTTGTGCAGAGCTTGACCCTGCTCGCTACATCCAAGTCAATAATAAAAGCATGCAAAGGTGGTCTTGAAAAGTACAGGATTCTATGTACTTAACTTGAATATCGCCTTCGCTATCACAGGTGATAATACCCTATTATCTTCAAGTTATGGGGAAATGTCTGGCTGATTTAAGGTAGTTTTTAAAAGAGGAGAAAGTGAGATTAATTCAGCTGAAAGATTGCTCAAGCTTGCTGAGTATGCTAAGTATCATACAGAAGATCCTAGGAATGTCAGTGCAAACATTATGTTGAACATAATATTTTTTTTTTTACCCCAGTTCCACTCATGAGAAGAAAAGCAGAACAAATATGGTTGTGAAACAAGGAAGATTCTACCTGAGACACAACACTCTGTCAGAAGATATTCCCATTGCCATAATTTTTAAGGTAATATAACTGTTGGTTTGGAAAAAAAAAAAGAAAAAGGGAACAAAATAATTCTGTGTCTTAGCTCAAAAATGAAGATCCACAGCAGCTCTCAGAAGTTAATATGTACAGAAGGACTTGGCAGGGCTTGGAGGATGCAAGCTTTTTCCCCTGGGAAATCATCTTTACTGTACAGCAAAAAGGAGAAAAAGCACTGCATTTGTGTGCAAGGAGAGCATTGCTTAGACCTATTCCTAAAACCCAAGGGATTCCTAGGTTTAGATTACTAGGGGCTTGCATTTCTTGGCAGTTCAGTTCCTTCCCCTGTGAATGAGCTCTGCTGCAGTCAGAGTACTTCAGAACCCTTGCCTGATTCAGACACCCTCACCAGTGTCTGCAGAGCAGTGAACGCACAGATGGGCATCCTAGTTTTGAAGCAATCTCTGGTGAGATTGACAAGGGGCTGTGAGAGACAGCCACCCCTGATTCTGGGCAAGAGCTGGGGAGCATTTGCCCTGCCCAGCTGAGCTGGTGACAGTGCCGTGCCTTGGCCCTCATTGCCTGTGAAACTGCCAGAGCTGCTTGCTTTCACCCTTTGCTTCTGTCTTTCCTTTTAGTTCCCTAAGGGTGCACACAGCTGAAGGTGTAACAATGACTACTCCCTGGCTGCCCCACAGGACTGGAAACAGGCTGGTAGCCCAGCTGACGGTGGTATGGAACACATGGGCTGCAGCCAATAAAGGTGATGGATGAACACACACTGACCAACTGAGAAGGCAGAAGGGCATGGCCAGGCCTTAGGCTAAGACCTGACCTCCCAGCAGCTGGTAGCTCCTTCCTCCCTTGCTGCTGCCCGTGGGTTTGCAGCCTGGTGCGTTGTGCGTAGAAGGAAGCCGGGCAGCAGGCTTGGAGGCACTGTTCACAGGGAAGGTGGCTTAGGGCACAGAAGTGCCTCTGACTGGATCTAGCAGCCAACAGAAGTAAATCCTACAGGTCCCTTTTCCTCTTCACTGTAATGGTTTACAGCACGGGTTTGGGCAGCCGATAATGACTCGAGGAAATAAATAGCCATGAGAGGGCAGCACTTGCTCACAGCATCCAAACAGTTCTGCCAGCAGTGCTGGTTTGGTGATGTTGGCAACTACTGACCTTTCTGTGTCACCACAGTTCTTTGGCTGATTGAGAGTTGCAGGAATAGGTTATCCTGTGGGAAGTGCTCTTGGTTTGGTACTAGAAAACAGCTTAATAATTGGATTTAGATGTGAGAAACAAATGTCTGTTATGTGATTAAGCTGATCTCTTCAAGTAGTTGGAGGATATAATTGTTTTTACTGACCAATGTTAAAGGAGGTTGAGAAATTATTTGTGGACAGAAAGTCACATAAAAGTGTCAGGATTAAGTTAACAAATTTTCTGTTGCAGGAAAGTGTTAATGGGGCTCTTTGTCCATTTGCTGCAGTACCAAACAGCTGGATTCCACCTTCAGTTAGACTTGTATTACATTTTGCCACCACCTGCTGGTATAGATAAATACCTGCTCACAGAAGAGTAACTGCTCTGGGTTATTAAGTCTGAATTTTTTTTAGGCAGCATTGTAGTGACTATTTGATCACCTTTTGACAATGCTTAACTATAATTATCCTCCTGCCTATATGTATGTTTCATGTTCTAGGCAATGTTGTGTAATTTTTCATTTATTGAATAAGGGGTTACAGTTTGTGAAGGAACCATGAAGTGCCTGTTGTTAAAAGCTCTTGGCTGTAGTGCTTTGCAAAGATGTATATTGATTTAATCCAGTAGCAAAATAGCTGCATGCACTTTAACTATTCTGAATGTTCCATTTTTGACCGGCATTTAACTGTACTCAGGAGTAGTTATTTTCTTTAATGACATGGGAACTTCAGGGATCATCTGTCCACTTTTGATTAGTCTTCAGCTAGAAATTAAAAATCCTGGATAGTCTCTTCAGTGTCTTCTTAGGCAGGCCTCTGACGTTTCTTTCTTGGGCATTGCTGTATTGCAGCATGACTTTGTTTTATTTAACTACTAGAATCATAGAATCATAGGGGTTG
>NW_008582265.1:10293-13645 GCF_000691845.1 Merops nubicus | reverse complement strand
TTGACGGGCGGCTTCTCTTTTCCAGGAGCCTGGTAAACGGGACCTTCGCAGAAGTCAAGGACAGGATGTTTTCCCACCTGCCCTCCCTGCAGCTGCTGTAAGTATGGCACTGGGAAGGACACCGGCCAGTTAGCGCTTTGCTCGGCCCTCTCGGACAGGGCTGCGGGTGTGCTGGAGGAAGGGCGGTGAGGGCTGAACCCCCAGCTTCTGCAGCCCCCCGAGGTAGCTGCTGCTCTCAGAATTTAGGGCTACGTTTTCCGCTCATAAACCACTTCATAAAAACAGTGTTTAGTTGCTGAGGGAGGACAAAATGTTTTCTGATGACATAAGTGTTTTATTTTTTTTGTTTTGTTTTGTTTTGTTTTTTAATTTCAGCCTTAATAAGTTTAAGGCTGAGTTTCGACCCCAGCGTCATGTGGTGGCTCTCGGGTGTGCTCACGTTGTGCCCAGGAGCCTTGCTGCGGGACGTTGCGGGCGAGCGGAGGCTGCTGGGACACAGCTCGAGGAAAGCCTCAGTGCTGGAGTGTTGGCGTGGCTGCAGCACGACTGCCTCGCCATCCCACCCGGAGCCTGGCCCCTCGGATGCCTTCTGACCTGATGACCTATGGTCCTGTGTCCCAAGGGACAGTGGTCCAGCTCCCGGCCCCCTGCAGCCCTCCTTCGTTCATGGCCTCGGGCAAGTCTCTTGGTCATGCCCATGTTGCACTCGAATGATGTGGCTGTAGCCCCTGTAGCTTACCTGAACTTGCTTCAATTTACCAGTCCCAGGAGGCGGCAGCAGGGCAGGCACAGAGATACGGCCTGTGGTACCACTGCCCTGGGGAGCCCAGTGCTTGTTTCCCAGGTAGCCAGCAGAGAAGCCGTGCTGCTGCCTGCGTCCTGCCTGTCCCTGTGCAGCCCGCCCGTAACGCCCAATGCCAAGTGGACCCTCACATCTTCCCCAGTAAAGACCAGTTTATCCCCAAAGCAAAGACACGCTGCAAAGAAAAATTTGGCAAAAAGACGCCAGGCATGGCAGAAACCCAAGCTAAGTGCTTGCCACAAAGATAGACTAGATTGTCTTCTCAAGAGGTAGTCCTTAAAGACATCTAATAGAGTGATGGCTGGCCTCTTCTGCTCAGGCACCCCTACCTCGTTCTCAAAGGCCTGACTTAGTATTTGTGGGGTGGCAGCACCTCATGGAAAATACTGGAGGGAAAGGAGCAAGGCAGAGAGCGGAGGCCTTCACCTTCTTTAGTGTGGCACCAGTCCCAAACTGACGTTTTTGTGGGACTGGAGGGCCAGCACAGAGCCCTGGGCACAGCACAGGAGGACTTTTTCTGCCAATGAACAGGGGCAAAGGGCAGACTTGCAAAGTGGGAACAGAAGGGGTGAATCCAAGAGTGGGTTGAGAGAAACTGGGTGGAAAATTAGAGATGAGGGGAGTCTGGCTTGGTTTGGATAGTGGTACTGGAAAGAGGGAGGAAGAGCAGGTGAAGGTTATTCCTTTTCCTTAGCTGTAGTAGATTTCCAGGAGGAGACATTGGGGTGCGTGGGGTGGGGAGACAGAAGTCAGTTGCTGAGAAAGTCAAAAGCTGCCCATGTCACTTTCTGTGGTAGAGCAGACATGGGAGCGAGAGGGGTTTGTCATCGCCACACCGCCTTGGGCCCTGGCAGATTGTGTTGGTTAGTGTAATTTGTGAGTTTGCCCTTCAAACATGAGAAAAAGGAGTGATTAAATGACAAAAGAGGTACATGCGTAATTGAGCACTTGGGTACCTCAGGTCTCTGTCTTCTGTGGCAGTAGCCACGGTAAAGCAGTAAGGCAAGGATTTATTTTTCATGGTGGTCTGCATCTTTGTCAGATTTCTTTGGGATAATTTAAGGAGCATTTGTCTGGTATTAGCATAATAACCAAGGATCACAGGGTAAGTTTGCATTTCATGTTCATTAGTCTTCTAAATTAATTTTAGCAAAATGCCTAAAACCATACAGAAAGGATTAATAAGTTACTTTAATAAAGTGATTAGGGCAGATATATTCACTCATAGCAGAAAATTCTGAGATTTTCCCAAAATGATTCCTTTTGAGTAGCGTTCCATTTTTGGACCGAATAAGAAGTTTTGCCTTTTTCTTAAAAGGAGATCCCTCTCTGTGCCTTTGAACATCAACCCTGGAGATGGTTACGCTTTGATACAGCAAAGGAACTTTGCTGACAGAGCTTTTCTGTACCATCCTTCTTCCTGATCACCTTGTCCTGGCTCAGGTGACAACTGCTCCAGCACAGTTCTAACATGTTTTGTCCCCGAAGTTCAAGTGGGAGGGCAAGGCAGTGCCTGGTAGGCACTAGTGCAGGCAGCACCACTGCTCTTCCTCGCTGCCCATGGACACAGGGTTTTGCTTGGCAAGGACAGCAGGCCTCTGGTGGCTGGGCATGTCTCCATTTCCAGCTGATGAACTGGCCATGTCAATTGTGTCCTCTGCTTCCACGTTGTGGGCTGGAGCCTGATTTTAGGTCAGGCTTGGAGCGTTCCCCTGGGAGGGCAGTATGAGCAAGCACTGACCCACTGAGGCTGGTGCTTGTACAAAAGGGCTCCCTGCTTTCTGGGGGATCAGGAGTGCTGCTGAGATGGTCTCTTGAAAATTTTTGTTGTGGCTGGAGGGGTGGTGGGCACCTGAGGTCCACACTCAGCAGGCCTACCCTTTAAGAGAGTCTTGTCCTGCTCAGGGGACCAGAGAGTGGAGGGCCAGGTTGCATGGTGAATGGCGCAGGGAACGTTTTTCCTGGGGAGCAGTGGACATTAACTAGCATCACATTATGCCTTTGATTTTTTTTTTATAGACCATTCCACAGTATTTTATGTGTGCTGCATTGGTGGGGCAATATGGGCTCAAGTCAGTAAGATTAGTTTGGTCATGGGTAATAAACACAATAGGCATAATCCAATGTGTCAAGTTTTAATGTGGTTTCCTAATGCCTGCTCTCCATTTTCAGCTTGCTGAACTCCAACTCCTTCACTGTTATACGAGATGATGCCTTTGCTGGTCTCTTCCATCTAGAATACCTGTAAGTTCTCTATTTTATGTCTTCCCCTGCCCTTTATAAATCAGGATGGTTTGATCAGTTGCCAAGACTCCTGCCGTGGAGTCTTAGTTTTATTGTGATTCCCAGGAGCAGGGGAGATGAAGGATTTATGTTCCACTCTTGTACAAATGTCCTTTATGATGGCTCACCATTTTTCAGAGATTGCAGTGGATTTTTAAAATATGCTGTGAATGCAAGATGGCTCTGTGCAATTACAGTACACCGAAAAAGCATCACTGAGCAAGAGCTTGTCCTGGCTTTCCTGAACAGTACCATCACTGAAGGATT
>NW_008582265.1:0-10262 GCF_000691845.1 Merops nubicus | reverse complement strand
GGGAAATGTAGGCTTTCTTGGCCTGCTGGCAGCCTGAAGAGGAGGTTCACAGTATGTGTGTACTGCCCAGAAGAACCCTGGTTACCAGACTGCTTCTCTTGCCCTAAACTTGTCTCTCCAACTTTGTCTTTGTTCTGATATCCCACTTAATGTCTGTGGCATTTATCTTTACATTATAAATATATGAATATATATCTAGTACAATAGAGGTAATTGTGATTATTTATGTTATTGTTTAAATTTATTTAACTTTCCTTTTCTTCACTTAGTTCACTTCATTGATTTTTACATTACCTTCATTTTGATATTTTTTTTTTTAGGTCACCTTTTCTTTTTTAAAGAAAAAAAGTGTTAGCCCTGGTACCAGGTTTTCCTCACTTCATACTCCCAAGGACTGCTATTTCTCTGTGTTACTGGACATGAGCTGCTATGTTTGAAACTCTGGATATTGCCTGAGAAAAATTAATCTTTCCACCCACCTTCCTGTGCTGAAAGGTAGCTGTGGAAAACAATGATGTGTTTTTCTAAAGGAAGAGCAGTGCTCACAAAACTGATTCTTGCTGAAGTCTTGCAGGCAAGTAGGTATTAAGGTGGAGTAGACTTGGGCCTGATAGTCTGCTACACGTGGAGCAGCCAACAATGGAATTTACAGACCAAAAAATGAAGGATCATGGTAAATGGTCTAATGCTATGTCCATGATTCAGATACATCTGGATTTTTCAGCACTAGCAAGTTACCTAATCATTCTCTTTTCCATGTGTCTACAGGAGAAAAAGTAATTTGCAGAATGTTTGCAAATAGGAAGAAAAACATTTATGTGTCGTTTCAGTAATGAGCGTACTATTGCTTTCATTAATGAGCGTACTATTGCTTTCAAGTGCTGATGAGTCTAATGTGGAGCTTGTTCTAGCAGTGTATGCAGTTGCAGGGGTTACATTGGTCACTGCAGCCAGACCCCCTGTCTGATAGAAAAAACAAATCCTGCCCCTTCTCAGCTGGTCAGAGGGAAAATCTCAGTCCCTGCGGGTCAGCCACCAATTGGGGAGCAGAGTGAAGACTGTCACAGTTCCTTACAGTTCCAGTTTCCTTTAGCAGCAGCCAAACAAGTGGTCTCGGTTAATAGTTGTGGTCACCCTGCCTGCCGAGTCCACAGAGCTCTTCCTTTTCCCAGCAAATCACACCTCCAGATGGCCTTTTTCTGGGGTTGTTCTTGGCCATGCAGGCGGTGACACCATTACAGCTTCAGTATCTCATGTCTCTCAGTTACTGCTGATCAGACCTTCAGAGAATAAGAAAACCCCACTGGCAAACAGGAATGGCAAATTTCTTTGCGTACGAAACAAAGCCTCTGGATGAGGAGCAGCTGAGGAGCACCCAGAGCAGATCCCTGTCTATCTGTGGGTGTCTCCAGCCGTGTTCTGCTGCGCTTGCAGCACTGATAGTGGCACTCAGTCCACCCTCGATCCAACTGACTCCGTGTACGGAGCCTGGGTAAGACAGGTCTGATAAAGACAGGAGCTTTGCTGGTGACCAGAGCGGTGTTACCAGGGTAGCATCCCTTCGGGGTCAGGCTTGGTGACTCCGGAATGGGGGAGATTACCCAGTCCAGCCCACAGGCCCCCCACGTCGTGGCAGTGTGCCGGGTGGGGCCATGTTTGTGGCGGGGGTGGGGAGCCGTGCGGCCGTGCCGGGCGCCGGGGGAGCGTCACGAGGCAGTCTGGCTTTCTGCTCTGCAGATTGAATTCGTGTCCCCAGGCAGCCTTGTAACAGAGCACGGCTCACCCTCTCCTGACATCCCCCGTGCAGACCTAACAGTTTCTCATGTGTACCTGTCGCCTGCAAGTCAGGGTCACGGTCACTTTGTGAAGGATTTTGGCTATGCCTAAACTGCAGAACCAAGAGCAGTTGTCACCTCCATCTTGAGTGCATCCCCATCGTGACTCTTTCAAGAAGACGCCTTGGCTCATAGCCCTTTTCCTCTATTTCCCTGCAAGGTAAGCAAGGATGCATAGCAGGAAGGGAGACTCTTCTAGCACATGAAACCTTTCGTAAAGTCAGCATGCTGTTGTCTTCCTCTAGGTACAGCTATACCATGCAATATCTTGATGACCACCTAGCTGGAATCACTTTGCAGGGCTGATGGTGTATTTAGGGATGTGTCCTCAAGTGCTCAAGGGTCAAGGTGCTCAAATATCAGCTCTTTCTTTAAATGCTGTTGTGCAGTCAGGAGGAGCAGCATGCTCCTGGAATCGATACGTGCCTGTCATTATGTCCCCAGCGCGTGAGGGTGTGACTTGCCTGCAGCCTGGCACCCTGCAGAGGTGGCCTCCCAGCTGGGGAGAGCTGAGCTGAAGCAGAAGGAAGAAAACCAAGGCAGCACTCTTGCCGTGTATGCAGACTTCAGCTATCTAGCAGTCTGTAGCTGCAGCTCGCGTCACGGCTGTGTGGCTGCAGAGGTGGCACTGTGTGTGCAGCCACGGGAGCTCCCTGTCACAGGTCTGCAGCCTGGGCAGGCCCAGCACTGCTGTGCTGCCCCGGGTTTTAAAATGCAGGTGATCTGTAGCAGGAAGGTAGCACTCTACCTTCTGAAGTCCATCTTGGAGGCCTCTCCTACACAAGTCTCTTGCCTCACACAACACACCTCTGGAGGATTAGCCAATAGAGGAGTGATGTTTTTTTCTTTCTTCATTTTGTTCCTCTTCTGCGGGATCTTTGTGTCACATGGTTTCCCTTGTGCAGCCCAGTACCTGCTTCATTCCTTACAGCCCACCCATGGAAAGGGAAAAAGGAATGTGAGCAGCTCCACTGAGACTTCCTTGCCTTTAAATCTGAAGGGGTGACCCAGGAACCTCCTGAACTTGGAGAACGTCGGTTAAAGCACTGGTGATGCTAGTAATGCTGCTAATTAGTCTTTTAAAACGTTTGGTTGTTTTTTTTTTTCCTAGATTCATTGAAGGAAACAAAATTGAAACCATTTCAAGAAATGCATTTCGTGGCCTTCGAGACTTGACTCACCTGTAAGTTATTTTACACTTGGTAGAGTAATTTGTACTTGAATAAAACTCCCCTGGGGGATCACCATGCAGAAAACCTTCCTTCTCTTCCATGCATCAGCTTCCTCCTGCTGTCAGTAATGTGCCCTCCACAAATTAAAAACTGGCTTTTAAGCAGTTCTTACTCTTGCAGCTCATGCTGGGGCGTGGCTGTGACCCACGGGTGCTGCACCAGTACCACATTCACTCTACACGCGGGTGGTTAACGGTCCTGTTCCATTTCAGCACACTCAGTGATTGCTCTGTGTGCTACATTTGCACCTGGGCAACAAAAAAAGCTTTATATATTTTACGTCTACACAAACTTCAAGCAATCTCCATTCTTGAATAAGAGTAATTAATACATGCCTGTTCCTAGTAACTTACTAACCATGCCAGTGGCTGGATGGTAGCTGATAATTAATAACCTGTAAGTGAGCTTGTAAGTAAGAGCAAGCTAGGCAAGAGACAACAATAATACTAAGCTCTAACTTTCTTTTCTAGTTCTTTGGCTAATAACCATCTCAAAGCTCTGCCAAGGAATGTCTTCAGTGATTTAGATTCTTTAATTGAACTGTAAGTAATACGAATCTCTCTGTTGACTGCTTGCTTGTGTCACTCTTACTCTGCGTCTTACATTCTGGGGTTTGTGTGGTGCTGCATCTGATACCTGCACAGAAATGTTCATTTTGTTGTTGTAGCTTTTCTCATTTTAAAATTGTTTACCTGGTGGACTCCTCTAAAATAACTGCTATTTCTCAAATCACTGTTGCTTCTTGTGATGCTGTATATAGCTTACATTATGTTTCATAGAAATTGTTTTTTAGGGCAATGGAGACAATGAATCTAAAACTACAATTTCTCTGAACATTTTTCCTGTTATTGTTGCATGTATTCCTTGATATTATTTTAGTAAAAGGTATTCATTAAAAAAAAAAAGCTATTTTTTTTTCTTGGTTTTGTGCAGTGGTAGCACATTGCTGACTTACTGTCAGTGTTTTCTTGTATAACTGAGCTTCTAGTCAGCTTCCCTTATTTTTGGCCTGGCTCTCCCAAACAGCAAAGTATAATTGTAAGCCGTAAAAATTGCCAAGGGATGGAAGAACAGGTACTGTGTTGAAATTGCACATACGTTAGTAAGGGAAGGTTAAATTGACTCCACATCTGCAGTGACTAAAAATACAAGCCTTACACCTGTATTGTAATGTAACACAGAAATGGTACCAGCAAGGGCACTCTGTCAAGCAGTGGTGCTGGAGTAGTTGAGAGAAGGAATGGGATTATCCGTGTCAGGGGTAGGTGGTAGAAAGGAGGCTCACAGCAGACAACCAGACTGTCAGGATTTCTTAAGTTACAGTCCTAATCCTATGAAGACTTACAAACATGGGTGACTTCACACATGAATCCCAGTGCTTTGTTACTACGATTATATGTGAGCATATTTCCTAGGTTGCAACAGTTTTTCCAAGGACGAGTCAGTGAAGAAGAGTCCATAGTAAGACAGTCCAAATAAAACTTAAACTTCCCTGTTCTCGGTTCAAAATCAATTTGAGTCTACTCAGATATTTTTAAATTCAGCATGTCAAGGTGATAACAGTTCTGTAGTATTCATATTGCTATTAACAATTCAACATGTTTTCAAATATGTTTATTTCTGTGTGTTTTTTTAGAGATTTAAGGGGAAATAAATTTGAGTGTGACTGCAAAGCCAAGTGGTTGTTTTTGTGGTTAAAGATGACAAATTCCACTGTTTCTGATGTCCTGTGTATTGGTCCAGCAGAATATCAGGATAAGAAGTTAAATGATGTGGCAAGTTTTGATTATGAATGCACCACTACAGGTATTCAGAATGTATATTTCTAAGCACACTACAAATGGTTAAATATCAGAAGTTTAGACTATACCCTTTCGCTTCTGTGATCATGACCTGGGGGGAGGAAAGGGTTGCATACAAAGCACTTCCAAGTACTAGAACAGGCATAAAATGGGAAAATTGCATTTGGAAGCCAAAGTAAGTACCCAGTTTTTATTTGGATTAAGTGGTAATGGCAGAAGAGCTCTGACTATTCATATTCCAAAAGACTTGATTATGACCCGCTTTGTGACTTAATTTTCACCACAGAATGCTTCCTATTATCTGGAACAAGGCCATATAGTAACGGCAGATGAGCTTCCTGAAATCTCTATATTTTACAGAAAGCAATGAAAAGAAGTTCAAATAATGTGGCTATATCTGTTATTTTTATTCAATAGGCCACAATTTAATAGAATCAAATGTAGCAGCAATACTGGAAATCCACTAAGTTGGAGAGAAATGTCCAATAACATTCTGACTACTGTCTTGTTTAGGATCTTGATTTTTATTTTAGGTAATGTAAAGCATGCTGAAGGAAGTGAAGAGAAACTTGCATGTGGTTATGCTTATATTTTATGACCGAACAGCCGCAGTTACCTATCTTTAAATGTAATCACATCATGTAACTGAGAATATCAGCTGTGAGTATTGTTTTTCATCTTTTATGTATATGATGTCAGCACTCTGACTTTCTTCTGTACAGTAGTATCAGAGGAATTCGATCTCATCTGTCATGAAGGCAGTCATCCTCTTTAAGAGACAATAGAAAAGTTGATTGCTAGTAATGTAAAATAAAGTTTCAGGACAAGATATAAAAAGTAATCAAAGGGCAGTATGTAATGGAAAAAAAGAATGAGCTCAGAATTCAAAAATATGTCAGAAGAGCAGCAGAGGTAAAGCATGATTATCTGCTACATAAAAGGATGTCAAAAACAGTAAAGCAGCGTAGCTTAGAATGGTGCCAAGGGTACTTTCCTGTGACTGCCACATCACTGAGATGCAAAAGTACAAAGTAAAAGCAGGCTTTATTTAATTTCAGTCTGGTTTAAATAATTGCCGAGCACAAAGAGAGTGTGAGAACAAACTTTATCCACCTGGTCCTCAGACGTATACGGACCTACTGACCTTTGTTATCACTTTGTACTGAGAAACCTAACTATAAAGTTGCTACAGGCAAAGTTCATCCTTAATGTTAGTCCCTTTGTCTGCTCTAAGCAAAATTGCATCAAGCATAAATCTAATTTCACGTGCAGTAACGTTTGCTGGGGAGTTAAGGTGTTACATGGTGCAAGGATTGCCCAGCTGAGTATTTGTTCAAATGCTATCAGAGAAGTGCTTTTGCAGCACAGCATGTGGCTGTAATACACTCTTCTGATAGTAAAGGACATTTTCAAACCAGTCAGACCCTGGCTGGTGTGAGGGAAGGGTGTGTACCTAACCCTTCTGGCCTGGGGGTAGGCAGCATCAGGCTTCCCAGAGCTCCAGTGTGTGCTGAAGGTGAAGGTTCCAGAAACTGTGAAGCTCTGGTGCCTTTACAAAGTGTGCAAGAGGGACACACTGCATGCAGAAATGACCCGTAAGAGACAAACTAGAGATAAGTCAAGTAGAAATGCAGATCTTCAGGAATGTGTCACCCTTGAGACAGCAGTATGTCCCCTGCACAGAACTGCAAACTCCCTTGCTGGAGCTGTAACCCTCCAGTGGCCTTTGGTGGTCTGCAGTGTCAGGCCACGGATTCTTTTTCCTTCTCTGCCATTGCCTCCCCCAGATCCAAAGGGAGTGTAAACATGCCTATATTAATGCCTCGAGGATTGATCAGCCACACGTTCAGGCTTGTACCATATTGTGAAGTAAAGCAACGTGTCTTGTAGGCAATGCTCTGCAAACATCTTTCACCCATGTTAGTCTTCAGTATCATATTTCCCTCCTTTGCCAGGTGTGATCAGACTTGCCATCATGTGTGGTCTCTGGTACTGTGTGTTGAGCATGACTGGATGTAGGATGTGGTAACAAAGCAGTTGACTTGGTGAAATGTGCATCTCAGTGGCTCTACCAGTTCATTGGACCCACTGAACTGCTACAATGGCAATGGTAGGAGGAGGAGAGATCAAAAGAGGTGCTGCCGAATTTAAAAAAAAAAAAGAAACAAAACAGGAAAAAAAAAAAAAAAAAAAGGGGGGTGGAAAAAAAAACCAAACCAACCCAAAAAGCCAAAGAACAAAGTGGTCCTGTTGCTTCACAGAGAAAGCGATTCCCGGTGTCCATGATCTGCACTTTTAACCCTTTGTGTTGGCATCTCTCTTTTCCACTCCTCGGGGCTTGCATTGTGGAGGCAGGTTTAAGCTGTTTCATGTTGTCTCTTGGTTTCCTCCCGGGGCAGTGTGCGGGGGGGCTGTGCTCTGGCTATAAGCAGGGCACTGGGTAACTGACTTTCAGGAGGCTGGAAAAAGGGCCTCGAGCTCCCACAGTCATTGGAAATGGGCTCTGGGTGTGCCTAGGACCTGCTTTGCCCAGACCTGCAGGCAGGGATCATCTCACCAAGCTTTGGAAGCTTGATTTCCCCTTTCTTTCCCTTGCTGGGCCTGTCTTCTGGAGCGGGTGCTCTTTTTCCCCACTGGCTGGAAGGAAGGTGGTTTGCAGAGTAGGGGTTACCGGCTCCATACTTGCTCCTGTGCTGCTGTGGTGGGAGTCAGGAAGGGATGGCTAATGCTCCCAGGTCCCAGGTAGCCTCACCTGGAGTAGGAGGAGAAGTAGCGCTGTGGGGCAGAAAGCAGAGTTAAAATCCACGGTGTTAAGACAGGGAGGATAACCCTGTGCCACGGGAGGAGAGCAGCAGCCCGTGCAGGCCGCGGCGCAGGGGGGGCGAGTGCCACGTCCTCTTCCTCTCCCACACAGCCCCGTCCAGCGTAAAAGGGGAAAAGCTGGGACACCCTCATGCGCCCCCCTCCGCCAGCCTGTATTCATTGTATGAATGCTTTCTGGTATTAAAGCAAGCCATGTAGACCTACTTACAAAACTAAATTGGGCCCCCAAGACCTAAATTTTTGGCAAGCCAGACATGGCAGCATCTCTTTACTGTATAACTTGTTCCACATTACAGTCTGGTATTTCCAGCTGGTGCTAAAAACAACATTTATTGCTTTTTACTGATTACAAGTGATTTTGTTACCCATTTTTACTCATCCAGTGACTTAAAGAGCCCAAATGACAGGTACGAGTCAAAATAGCTGTGTTAACACTGAATCATTTCTGAATGAGCAGTGGGTTTTAACACACAGACTGGTTTGTTTTGATTCACAGATTCCTTCAAAGTGTTTCACAACTGTTCAGATTTCAAGAGGTGTCTTTTTCAGCATTTTTTTTTTCTCAAGATTTTAAAAATACTTTGATTTCTCTATGACTTTATCTGCTATTGTTCCATCCTTAGCTACCTTCCATGATTTATCACTTACTTTTACTTTCCACATTATTTGGTGTCAGTTTTCTCCAGTTCTTTTATTTTCCCAGTGAGAATGAAGATAACTTTCTTGTTTTCCTACCAGCATTTATGAATCAAGCCCAAACTCTATTTATATTAGTCCCTCGAAGAATGGAGACTGTCATTTCTTTCACAGCTGTGGAATCTGCTCTGTTTGTTTAAATGGTAGTCATCTATCTTTATTCTCCAGAAGTGTTAACTCCTCAAGGGCAAGGCTTTCAAGCATGCAGAGGCAGCCAGTTCTTCATTCAAAACCAATTATCACATAATGCACCAAAATGAGGGACTTGAGTGAGGACTTAATTACTAATTTTACCAAAATCCCTGGATTCTCAGGCCCTTCCAATACAGAACTGCCTGGTGAGGGCATTGTAGCAAACAGAGCTTGAAGCAGAGCAGTGCATGGTTCTGCAGAGGAGCACCCTCGTGGTGGAAGATCTAGAAAAACACTTAGATTTTGAGAAAAAATCTTGTTGGATTTTTGAGTTTTACTCCTAGGCTTTACAAGTTGCTTCAATTCCTCAGTCTTAGTGACTAGAATAAGTTTTCCACTGGGTAGGAAGTTGCAGGTTGGTTGTGTTTTATGCCTAAACTACTTTACAATGCCCCATAAAATATTATGTTAACTGACTTTTTGATTACATCATTTTGTCTGTGGTCTAACCAAAGTGGGATTATCCCCAGGCAAACTTCAGATATCGTTTCACTTTCTGCCTGGTTTAGCATAACACAAATTGCTAGTGATTAAATTTGCATGACTTAAGAAGTTATTGGACTTCAGCTGGAAGTTGCTGTCTCTCAGCTTGAAAAGTGATTCTAGCAAGGCCATTTGACTTGATGGGAAAGCAACTTCCAGCTGTGGCTAAAGAGAATTCTCTCTCCATACCCTGATTTCATTGATACCAGCCAGCCCTGCTGGAAAATCTGATTTCTGCCCCTATTTACCTATTTGATCTCTTTGGCAACTGTATTTCCAGGGGACATTTGCCATTTTGCTGCATGCCTAGCGTGAGCACTTGTAATTCCATACTAATGTTACAGAAAATCAGAGTATTTCACTTATTTTTTCAGTGTAAATCATTATTATCAGTGAGCACTTAAGTGTTTCCAGCAAGGATGTATCCTAACTGTTGTGAATGTGTGTTTCTAGATTTTGTTGTTCACCAGATTTTGCCCTACCAGTCAGTTTCAGTGGATACATTCAACTCAAAGAATGATGTGTTCGTAGCCATTGCACAGCCCAGCATGGAGAACTGCATGGTGCTGGAGTGGGATCACATTGAAATGAACTTCAGGAGTTATGACAATATCACAGGTATATGGACACTGGGATTCCATTCACTGATGAACTGTTGGCATTTTGCAAAGATGACATCCACAGACGGGACCAGATGATGGTTTTTCTGTTGATGGATTAGGGAGATCGAAGTGTGTAATGTTTGGACATGAGTGACTTCATGGAGTAGGGCATCTTGTGAATACCTGCATATTTATAGCATCATAAAATCACAGAACATTTTGAGTTGGAAGGGGCCTTTACAGGTCATCTAGTCCAACCCCTCTGCAGTCAGCAGGGACATCTTCAACTAGATCAGGTTGCCCAGAGCCCTGTCCAACCTCACCTCGAATGTGTCCAGGGACGGGGCATCTACCACCTCTTTGGGCAACATGCTTGAGTGTTGAACCACTGGTGAACCACCCTCATTGTCAAAAATGTCTTCCTTTTATCTAGTCCAAATCTGCCTTCTTTTAATTTAAAACTAATACCCCTTGTCCTGTCACAATGGACCCTACTAAGAAGACTGTCCCCACCTTTCTTACAGGCCCCCTTTAAGTACTGGGAGGCTGCATCTCTCAGCCTTTCCTCCTAGAAGTTCTCCAGCCCTCTGATCCTTT
>NW_008582264.1:27574-52660 GCF_000691845.1 Merops nubicus | reverse complement strand
AAATTTATTATGTAGGTAATAAATTAGAAAAATCTCATCCAGATGAAAAAATATTTGAGTTTAGAGGTTTGATGCCCTTGTAAAAATTTGTATCAAATAGTTCAACCTCATTTGGTTTTGACCTCTGCAAGAAATAGAAGTACAAAACTTACTATCTAATGTTTTCTTTTTTAATTGTGAAGATAAACACTTGAACCATTTGTTTCCCAACTGTTTGATACAAGATCAAAAGAGCAATTTAACTTCTATAAAGCACAGAAACTACATTTAAACTTTTTTTCCTAAAAGCATTAACATAAATTCATTTGTGGTTAGCTGGGCTACAGTTTTGTCAGCACCTGCTGTAAGGTCACCAAAACATGGGATACAGTTGAACAAAGAGAATCACAATTACTTTTTCCTTTTGTAATTAAGAAATACAGCTGCATTTCTTACAGAGCTGAGAACTAGAAATGACTAAGGAGTTCCTGTGTGGATTCCTATCTCCATGACAGACAGGAATGTTCACAGAGCATGTACCTCCAAAAAGATCCACAATCACACCAACAAATCAGATCTCAAGGAAGAGCAGGACAGGACAAGGACTGATGGGTTTAAACCAAAGGAGCACAGGTTTAAGCTAGATAGAAAGAAGAAATTTTTCACTCTGAGGGTGGTGAGCCCCTGGCCCAGGCTGCCCAGAGAGGTGGTCACTGCCCCATCCCTGGAACCATCCCAGGGGAGGTTGGCCAGGGCTCTGAGCAACCTGCTCTAGCTGCAGATGTCCCTGCTCCCTGCAGGGGGGTTGGACTGGATGAGCTTCAATGGTCTTTTCCAGCCCCAATCATCCCATGATTCTATGATAATTAATACCAGTGCCACATTTCTTTCTAAGGCACAGAGTTTGAGCAAGAGTTTCTCCAAATGACTCTGGCGTCACTTCCCCTCTCCTGTCAGGATATCACTGTGGGGGTGACGTGCAGGACCTGAAGAGTTACTAAGCAACAAAAGTGAAAGAAGCAAGAGAGACCAGCAGTGCTGGGGGGTGCAGGGATCCCACATGATTCCAGGGATGCTCAGACCTGCTGCAGGTACAGAGCCAGCCACGTGCTCCGGGCGCTGCCGTGGCCTTCTCCTTGCACGTGACCCACCACAGCAGAGCCACCTCCTCCATCCCCTCCTGGGCAGCAGAGCTTTTCTGCACCCTGGAAAAAAAAACATCTGAGAATTGTTTCATCAAATACATGTTTATCCTCAGGATCTTCCTGCCTGGCTCTGCCTATGTTCACTCTAAGTTACTGGCAGAAGAAAAAAGTAACAAAAAACTCTTACAACTTTAAATACTTTTTCTGCAGGAGACCAGTGCTCCTGTGAAACAACATTGCTCTATGAACCACAAAAACATAGCAAAGGAGTGCAATGGAGCAAATGGGAACTCCTTCACCAGAGAAACCAACCAGATGATCCACTTTGAACATTAGTTCTCTCAAAGGGGAAAAAGAAAAAAAAGAGAGAAGATACCCACAACAATTTGAATGTCAACTATCCTGAAGATATACAGTTAAATTAGGTCTCTCTTACTTAAGTAAGAGGCATAAAGGAAATGATGAGCTTAAAGATGGTAAACATCATTTAAAGTATTACCTGAAGTATTTGCATACAAATCTTTATTTCATGGCAAATCACAGGGATTTCTACAGAATTGAGCTCCAGCAGTAACAAGCAGGGAGCTTCACATGAGAAGCAGATGCAAGCTCATGTCACAACCTAATGGGTAATGTTTTATAAAAACAAATATTAACCTCAATCATAAATACTAATCACAGTATATTTAATGTGCAGAGATTTACATTTTAAGGAGTTAATGGCGACTGCATAAATAATTCCCCTTAAAAGCCAACACAAGAAATCTTCTATTTAATTGTGAAATGAAAAATTCTGAGCTGAGAAAAAGCAGCAATGAATTTCAACACCTATAGGATCCAAGTTTTCTTTAAAAAGCAGAAAACTACCTGTTATTTAAGAAATTAGGCATTTAAAAAACAGGGTCCCACTGAGAGCTCTAAGATCCTACCACTGGAGCCCACCTGAAGGCCCTGCCTGGGAGGTTCTAAGCCCTCCCCGAGCAAGCAGGGCTCACAAAAGGTCCGTCAGGCCACATTCAGCATCTGTCACCCAGCACTCAGCAACAGGCTGGAGGCTGAAATACAGCCCTAGGTTTATTCATGAGCATTATGCCAGGGAGTAAATCTGCCCGGGAGTTTGTAAACAGTTCTCCCACTCTGGCAGAAAGGTTATTGCAAGTTCTTGTCAAATTAAAGTTTCATTCAAAACCCTTCCTCCTTACTCTGCCCGTTCTCACATGGGCTGGCAGGAAGGGTTACACTACAAAGCCTGTTTTTAAAGACCATTTGGAACCATGTATGAGCAAAATCATACAGTTACGAGTTAAACCTGGGCACAGAACAAACCACACCTCAGAAAAATCCATATTTTTAACAGATTATAACAGAATATGGAAAAATCTAGGCACCTAATTTTTCTTTACTTGTCAAACAGGCAGCTGGTTGTCGTGTTTTGATTTCTCAGTCATCTGTTCAGTTACAAATTACGTTTTGCTACCCCAAGTACTGTGAGTATGACACTTTCCAATTAGGAGCTTACAGTCTACAAAGCAAGGATTGGTATTTCAGTTCAGACTGCTGGAAACCCAACAGCTTGCAGATTTGCTATCAGAGGTGGTTGCTCACTCCTCGCCACTTAGCACTCACTCGTCCAGGAAAACACCTAGCAGTGTTATCAGCTCTCTTTATACAGTCCTAATTAACTGACATACAGGCAGATTTAGGAACGTGCTGTTGATTTATTAAGTTCAGACCACTTGATTTCCCATCAAATACTGATATATATATTCCTGAATCTGAGGAAGCCACCAGGTTTGCAACAAGAAACTACAGGAGAAGCACACATGAGCTCTGTGTCACCAGCAACAGAGATAAATCAACATGAAGAAAAACCCCAGTGAGGACATCATCTGTAGACTGGTCACAACCCTGCCAGCATATCACATGGACTCCTCCTATCAGTAACTCATTCAAGATGCCAAATAATTTGGTAAAGCTTTCTTAGACCAAAGATATTGAGTCCCTTTCCACACACCCCTCCAGGCAAGATCCACAGGTACCACCAGCTGTTCCTGAGGTTCTCCTCCTCTTAGCACTGAAATCTGAATTATTCTCTGTGTGTTTAATCATTGTTACAAACACCAAAGACAGATCTTGTCATACACAGATTGGAATTTAATTCCTGATGCAGCTTACGCACAGCTGCCTAGAGTACAAAGATCCAACATCTCATTTCCTCAATAACTAATTCAACAACTTACTAATGATAAAATCCAACACATGTGGCACTTTTGAAATGAGGTGGCAGAGGACATTAAACTTCAAGCAGCACGTCCTCATCCTGTCACAGCAACAGGAGTTCTCCTGCTCACAAGACAAATACCAAATTAAACTCGACTCGCAGACATGCTAATGCTGTGGAGAGTCTAAAACCACCACCTGTGACCCAACAGCCACCAACATGCAGAAAAAACTCCACTTTATTCTGAAAAGAAGGAATTCTTTTACATTTATACCTAACTGCACATAGGTATTTTGAGGTTTATCAACTAAAAGATGCTTTGTGCCTTCAGGGGAGATGAAAACCAAGATGGAAAAAAACATCCTTGAAATTAGAAAATGGATTATTTTTCTTTTCCTTTCTGTGCACAAAGACTGCTCAAGGTTTGTGTACCCCCAACGTTAGCCCTGGGTTTTAACCTTTGATTTTTAAAGCAACTCAAAGCATCCAGAGCAATTATTTTCCATTAAGTAATTTGTCTAGAGCAGACGCATATCCTGCTACCAAGCAGGAAGTTTGTATGTGAGAAATAATGGTGAAGAGAAATCTTCAGTGTGGCCTTGAAACCACAGCTGTATGTGCCTCCACACGGCGTGGATCAGAGTCTGTGGGGTTACTTAAGACTAGCAAATGAGTTACCGTTACTCTTTTTGATGCCTGAATTACCACTCTACTATTTTTAAGCAAGTAAACATGACACCATTAATACTGTATTGAACTGATTCGTGATTGACTCCATTCCAAACCACAGTTCAAATTTATTAAGGAAAAAAAGAAATTAAAAAAAAAAAGCCACGCCAATGCCTGTAATTTACCAAAAGAACTCCAGGTAAAAGCAACAAAACCCAAGAATGACCATTTCTCTGTTCAGCCAACATGGTAAGGTTTATTTATAGTGTTCAACTGCAAACCCCTAAACCAAAAAACCTCTTTTTGAACTCGAAACTCTCCCTCCACCTATGCTGTTCAAATTCAAAGCACTCTACTGCTCCCCAGCAAGAGAAGCAGCGCTCTCAAAGACACCAAAGAGGGCTTAATTTCAGCTGACCATCTTTTCTCACTACAGCCAAGTGCCAGCCCGGCGTGGTGCCACGGAGGTGCCCGGGGCAGAGCAGACTCACCGAGACGTAGCTGCTGGAATCCACGTTGTCAGTGATGGTCTGACGCTCGCCCCTCTGGTTGATCTTCCTGAACCTCCGCCGGGACTGCCTGAGCGGGACTTCTCTTTGCAAGATGTTGTCCTCATTGTCTTTGGAGTTCTCCACCTGGAACACATGTTCAGGTTCCTGGTTAAACATCCAGTTCTTCCATATCACCGACAGGCGATGGAGCCGTACGAAGCTCATGAGGAAGGAGCAAACATCAGTTCAGAGCAGTTAAAAACTCTTCTCAAGAAAACGGCCGCGGGCGTTTCGCAGAACCACTGTTGCATGTCTCAGAACTACGTTATTACAATGAGCTGGAGGCCACACTTCCTTCCAGGAAACAGAATTCAAAAAAAAAAGGCCCACGTAGACTCTAAACAATGTCACTCACGAGCAGGAACCTTTCTGCACCCACACGCAGCACACAACACAAGTTACAAACAGTGCTTGTCTCAAGTCCTCCTTCTTTGAGCATTTACTATCTGGTAAAGGCACTGAATTATATCCTATTTTTATTGGTGAAAATTTTAAAAGTGTAACTTATTTCTAGTACCAATCACAGCTAAACAACTTTATTATTATTATATTCCAGCTTCTTATAAATAGCAACTTCACCTATGTCATCTACTGCCTTATAATCAATTCCAGCAGATTATAAAGAAATAACTGGAACTTGATTCATACTTTGATGTTAAATATTATTTGTGACTAAACGTCCTAAATAAGGTAAATTTATCATGTTAGTGAAAGCCAACATGAAAGCTTTTTTATCTCACTGGTTACAATTCCTTTTTTCTATAAAAAGCAGACTCATCCTTTCCCATTTCCTTCTGATGTTTTGGAAAAATATCTCCTAGCAGGAAGCAGAGCAGACGTGCATGAAAACAGGCTGCAGCCAGGCAAGAAGCTCCTCTACAACACATTTACTACAGAGGAGTTGCCACTGTCCTCAATGGCTTTTTTTTTTCCCCTCCTAATTTCACTTGAAAATTCTAAACATAAGACTTTAGCACTAGAACAGAAGAAACTCTGTGTGGTCTTACACAGCCCTCACTTCACACACTTGGGTAAATTACACCTTTTGAATTTTGAGATAAAGGAATGAAAACTAGAAAGATTTAACAGTCAGGAAGAAGAAAGTAACCAAAATATCTAAACCATCACAAAAGCAAGATCACATCTACTTTCCACATCGCTTTTTTCCAGTGAGGTCTGAGGGCAGAGGAAGGTGCAAGCAGCTGGGCTTGCCTTGGGAGTTATTTTTAATTCTACAGAGGAAAAGAGACCTTGACAAAGTAAGATACAATAATTAAAAAACAAGAGTGAACCTCACACCACAGTGCTGTCAAAAAAGCAAGCAGAGAGTCAGAGCTCCCCTAGGAAGAGATGACCATGTTTTTCACTAGAATTTTACTACCTGTTTGCAGAGGCACAGGAAAATGAGCACAGGTATCTAGTAGCAGTGTTGCTGTAACAATGATGGTATAAGGATATTAAAAAAAACAATGCAAGGCACACAGGCAGACAAAAAATAATATATATACCTCCTTTTAAACAGGTCATTTATCACAACTAAAAAGAAGTAGAAGCCAGTGGATATAGGAGCCCTTCTTCAACTCCCATAAAATACAAGTTTCTAGTTAGCAATAATGTTGCTCCCAAAAGTAACAAAGGATTAAAAGTAAATTAAAAGTTTAATTTTGGATGAACTTACTCTATTAAATAACCAAAATCCTGTTGATATGATTTTTAATTTTTGTATGTGTGCTACAGTCCCTGAGCTCCTTCAATAACTGTGTTAATTCCTTTTTTCTCTGCATTCAGTCATACAGACACTAAAATGAGTGCTGAGGTTCTGCAATATAACAGACTAACCCAGGCACCAAGGACTTGCTGAAGTGGCTGAACAATGACTCTTCCAATACTGAGAACCTCTATTTTTAAGAAGTCCCAAACTGAATAGCTAAGTTTAGCTCTGAAGTAAAACACACACTCACAGAAAGAAAATTATTTTTCTTCCAGAACTCAAACTGAAAACTAAGAAGTGAGCACAACTGTATTATTTGTCAGCACAAAGACCAAACAAGCAACTTCTAGTGGAAGCTCAGCACCAAGACCATCTGCTTCCTTCCACTAATGCCACTGCTGCTGACAGAACCAAAACAACCTCGCCCAGGTGGCCAAGAAGGCCACCAGCAGCACCCTGGCTTGGATCAGCACCAGTGTGGCCAGGACTAGGGCAGGGATTCTCCCCTTGTACTTGGCACTGGGGAGGCTGCACCTTGAATACTGGGTTCAGTTTTGGGCACCTCACTCCAAGAAGGACTTTGAGGTGCTAGAGTGTGTCCAGAGAAGGGCAACGAAGCTGGGGAAGGGTCCAGAGCCCAAGTGTGGGGAGGAGCAGCTGAGGGACCTGGGGCTATTTAATCTGAAGAAAAGGAGGCTCAGGTGAGACCTTCTCACTCTCAATCACCACCTGAAAGGAGGCTGGAAGTGGAGCTCAGTCTCTTCTCCCAGGAAAGAAGTGAATGGACAAGAGGAAATGGCCTCAAGTTGTGCCAGGGGAGGTTCAGGTTGGATATTAGGAAACATTTATTCCTTGTGAGTGTTGTCAAGCAGTGGCCCAGGCTGCCCAAGGCAGAGGTGGATTCCCCATCCCTGGAGCTATTGAAAAGATGTATACACATGGTGCTGAGGGACACAGTTTAGCACTGGACTTGACAGAGTTAGGTTAATGGTTGGACTTGATCTTTTCCAACCTAGACAAGTCTATGGTTCTATGAAGAATCAGAAAATGAGGAAGGACCTCCACATGACAGAGCTTCCAGCTTAGGAGCACCAGCACTATCTGGTCTAGTGAGAGGTGTCCCTGCCCACGGTGGGGGCATTGGAATAAGATGATCTTCTAAGATCCCTTCCAACCCAATGATTCCCTGTGCCACCATAGCAGCAGGGAGGAACACCAGGCTGACCAACCTGCCACCAGGCTACCCGATCAGATGGAGCCTCCTGCCTTGCAGACTTATTTGTAATATTTTCTTTTCAAAATGTAACAAGAAGTCCAGAAGAGCATATTAACTGGCCAGTTTCTAATCCAGAGTACTGTTTTACTAAGCTGCAATACTGGCAGCAGCAGAATCCTTCCACACAGGCAGCTTCACCCGCAGCACACGGTGCCACGTAAGAGCCGGGGTGGGTCGTAGGACTGTCCTCAATTCCACCCTGCAGCCTGTGCCAGCAAGGAAATATTCTTCCACCTCCAAATCCTATGCTACTCTTCTGAAATCTTATGCTTAGGTCTGAAGAAGAAAATAAAAGCATCAAGGAACAACAGAAAGGACGTCTGAGTACACAGAGACGCTGCAATTCTGAGCCATTTTCTTAAGTGATAAATGGACCTATTATTAATTCAATAGATTGCTCAGCCTCCAAAAATATGAGCTACAGTGCCCATTCACACACTATCTGTTATCCTCATTAACTTAAGTTGACCACATTTTATGGCCTTTAAAATGGGTCAGTTCCCAGAGGATTCCCACTACAAAACTGATTTACATTCTCAACAGAAAGGAGAGGGAAAAAAAAAGAATTCAGTCAGTAGCAGAGAAAGATGGTGTTCTTTAACTACATTAAAGTAGCTAATTCTTTTGCTTGGAGATAAATATTCATTATGTATTAAACCTCATTAGTACGTTGCAAATGAAATTAAAAAAGAGATAATAAAAGAATTAAGATCAATTAAGAATTAAGCAGGGAAATGAAACTCAAGCACACCTTGTGTCAGTGCAGATCACAAGCAAGGTGCATGCCACCTCACTGATGCTTTTTTTTTCACACCCCATTTCAACTCCTACATCAAATATTAATAGTTATAGTAGCTTTAGCTACACTTACCTGTAAAACACAAACACAAAAATAGTAAAGAAGCAGCTTTGCATTTTTAATTCTGATTTTCCTACCAAAAAAATGTACTGAAGTACCAGAAAAGGATTTACAATATTTTCTAACACAAACACAAAAATAGTAAAGAAGCAGCTTTGCATTTTTAATTCTGATTTTCCTACCAAAAAAAAAATGTACTGAAGCACCAGAAAAGGATTTACAGTATTTTCTATCTTTGTCTCAATACACTCATTGCCATTTAACTACTATTCCAGAAAATTCAGGAGGTTTAGAACACAGAGGGCAGTGGTCCAGGCTGTGTGTGTGTCTCCAGGATCACCCAGCAGCACGTCATGTTGCTGACACAGCCAACACTGGCTTCTCCAAAAATTGAGAGCATGTTCCTCTGAAAACACTCACAGTTGTAGCTACTCAAGTTGCACACACACAAAACACTCTAGTTTCTCCCTAAAATATTTTAATAAGCTCAATTCCTCTTTGCTACCATGCATTGCATAGAAGGTACTTTTTTATTTGCATCTTCCTGTGGGTTAGTTGGTTTGGTTTTTTTTTAAAAGCAATGGTGATAAGCCCAAAGAAGGATGTAGGTATTACCTAAGAATTTCACAGTGTGATGTGCTTTGCTCATGGAGTATATTTTGGCTTCTGCAGGAAGCAGCACACAGGGTCTGGCAACATCTGCAGCACCAGCTTGAGAAGCTAAGAGTTGTGTCACTGGCTTGTTAATGAAATTGGTCCAAGCAGACCAAGTTCTTCTCTCTGTTACATCAACTTAAAGGACTACAAAGATTCAAAAGGTCTGTATATGATTGGAGAAGCGAGTTCTTGCCATTCTGTGCTGCAAGGTCATGGTAGCATGGAGGTGTGAGGCTCAGCTCATGCCAGGCAGTGGATATAAGTACTCACAGAATGGTAGAGGTTGGCAGGGACCTCTGGAGATCATCTCATCCAACCCCCCTGCTCCAGCAGGCCACCCACAGCAGTGTCCAGGTGGGTTTGGAAGCTCCCCAAAGAACAAGACTCCACAATCTCTCTGGGCAGCCTGCTCCAGGCTCTGGCAACCTCACAGGAAATAATTTTTCCCTCCTGTTTAGGTAGAGCCCCCTGGATTCCAGTTTGTGCCTTGTCCTGCCATTTTTGCATGTTCTTGTTTGCATCCTTCTGTGCAATGCATCTTTGTTGCCCCTTCTCCTACCATTTTGCACCACTGAGAAGAGTCTGGCCCCATCTTCTTGGCACTCATCCTTTAGATATTGGTAAGCACTGAGAAAATCCTCTCTTAGCCTTCCCTTCTCCAGGCTAAACAGCCTCAGGTCTCTCAGCCTGTCCTCATCAGAGGGACACTCCAGTGCCCCCAGCATCTATTTCACTCCAGAGCACTGACCTAGGCTTCTTGCTCTCTTACCTACACTTACTTCATGACATGGCAAACTGTAGCTTAGAACATGTGCTGTAGCAAAGAGTGTATTACTGCTGCTACCAAAGCCCACGAGCAGGATCAGGCTGACCCTGCACACAGAGTGGCACAAAGGACAGCAAAGGTACTTGGTATGGGACATAGCTGACAGCCACAGCTGCTGGTGTACTCTGAGAAATACACCTCTCCTAGAAGCTGCATATTCACATACTCAATGAGGAAGAGATATCATCAAATATTAGTTTTAATGTTACAGTATCAAGATATTAGCAAGGTGAATCAATAGCAGTTTGAAGATGTAAGCCAGGTTAACAGACACATGGTTTCTCAGAACAACAAACATTTTTGTTCCAGCTCCACCAACATAAGAGCAAATCTGCTCTGTCTCATAAGATCCAAGTTGAAAGAGATCCTCCTGTGTCCCCAGCCACAGCAGGAGGGCATGCTGGCACGTCAGTCTGCATGATGGAAAAGCAATCCTAAGATTCCAGCAGCCTGCCCTTGCCTGACTCAGGAATGCTCAACTCAGCCTTAACTGGTAGGCTTTTAAAACTCAAGTAAGCATAATTTTAGAGACAATGACCTAATCATCATCATCATCACTTACCCATCTAGATTAAATTTACATAGCTATTGCTGTTAAGATAGCAGCCATAGGTATAATTGAAATCAAGGCAATTTTGCTGCAATTTTACAGAATACTTTACAATAAGCTTTCTGCTATAAAACAGAAGGAATTTGCTGAAGCCAGCAATGGATTTAAATACATTTGAAAAAAAAAATCTGTCTTACCACAATCATTTCTGAAGGCTCCAATATGATGCATTCGCATCCTCGCTTTCCTCCAGACTGCTTGCCAAAACTAGAGTGGAATGGGAAAAAAACAAAGAAGAATGAGATGAAAAGCCTAATTTACCTTTCCAGGAAAAAAAAAAAAATAATTGGCAATGGTGCACGTTACAGTATCCATAAAAATAAAAAAGGATAAAGACAAATTGATTAAAGCTATTGTGTGAAAAATTCCAATGATAGTCTCATCATCACATATTTTTAAATTTACTCAGCACCTCTCACCATAGCCTCCTATGTAAAACCTAAATATGAAGAATGCAAAATCATTATTTGCAGATACTCAAAACCACTCAGTGCATTAAAAAAAAAAAATTAGTAAATTTTAATTAAGGATTAAACAGACCTCGTAAAAATAAATATATATAAATTTCCAAAACTTCTTGCTTGACCTTCCCCACTCCTCCAAGCCCAAGTGAAAGTGATCCCATACAGATGGGAAATTAAAAGTAAAGCTACTTGATGAGCAGCGTGGTGGCTGGATTTCCAGCCGTAGCTGCTGTGGTACAAACTCTGTCAACAGCAACCACATTTTAACACGTAGCAGCAGGTGAAATAACTGAAGAGTCAGTTAACTCCAAGCAGAGATTAACGTGTGAATTAGAAGGAGGTTAAGACAAGTGTGGAGGCAAATCCTAAAATAAGTGGGTCAGCTCCATCTGTTTTCACTAAGGCTACATTCAGAAGGTACATCTGAAATTTCAGCCCCACAAAACATTTGAGTTACATACATGGTCAACTCGACAGCAAACACCCACTGAGACACTTAATAGACATTTAAAAACATTTAATAGACTCATGCTTATAAACTACTTGTTAGGGGAGCACACAATTTTGTGGGGTATGTGTATTTTTCAGGAAAGGAACTTAAACAACTGAATTTACTCAAGTGAAGCTTCAGATTCTTCCAACAAAGAAGTTAACAGTGCAATCCAGTTAGGATAAAATTTTACAACTAACAGGAACATGGCAGTTTAAAGTGTTATGTTCTGATTTTGCTAGTGGTCTACTAAAAAAAAAAAAATTAAAAAATCCCCTTCAAACTACATGATTGCCATAGAGTCATAAACGACAACTGAAATTTTCTCACTCCATGCTATAGCAGGCCAGAGAAGCACAAGTTTCACACAGCAAACTGGCATTTTCACACATCTAGAGGAAGCAACTCATAGCTATGATTTTGATGCCTTCTCCCAGCTTTTTCCACACTGCATGTGATCCAGGCATGACAGTCTTGTGCATTTGCAATACATCAGAAAGAACGGCCAAGCTACTCCCACTAGTACAACAAAGTTCATTTAGATCAGAACATAACAGAAGCACCAATTTTCATCTAAGTTCAGTGTAGGCTCTAAGTTCAAAGCAAACTGAAATGTTATTATTTCTCCAGGAACCAAAATGAAACCAACTTTGCTAAGGTAACGTTTGCAACCACAAGAAAAACACCTTCAAAAAATTCTAGTTCTATTCCACAAAATAGAAAACTAAAGACAAAAGTTTGGGGTTTTTTTCCCCAAAAACAATATTCTAAAGAATTATTTCTAACTGGAAGTTTGGTTTTGCAGCTTTAAAAAAAAAAGAACTAATGGTTTTACCACAAAATACGTTACTACTATTGCTGTATCACCAGCAGTTAGGAAAAAAACTACAATTTCTGCTGCAGGTTTTTCCAGCCCAATATTTTATTGCATAACAATAATTTACCAAACTCCTGGAGGCTGAGGGAAGGTTGTTTCCTTTTTTGCTTTGTTTTACACAAACACATCCATGAATTTCAGCTACTGTCAAGCTCCCTTCTTGCTTATGTTGCAACATTTGCTAATTAAGTAACTGCCATAAACAGTAATGGTAGGAAAAGAACACTGCTGGAAACAAAGGTCAAGCTCTCGGCACTATCACTTCTGGTCCATCAAGCACTTTGCAACCACCCAACACTCAGGAAAGGATTAGGTTCCAAAGGCAAAAGCCACCCTTCTAATCCTACAGAACAAACTGCTCATATCTACAAGTCAATAGGTCAAGTTTAATTATTTCCTGCTGCACATCATGGGATGTTTTATTGATTACACCACAACAGAGCCCCTCCAAAAACAGGAGGCGTCTTATGGCCTCTCCCCAGCCATAACCACAGCCATGTTTTAAAAATACCAATTTAACATTCTTCTTAATTAACATACACAATGTGTTTTAGAAACAGGGATTTTAACTTTCCTAATGATTTATTCTGTATTTCTCTAGAACACAAACATATAGCTACTTTATCAATTAAGAGGCTTGCTGACACCAGTATATTTCACTCATCTGCCAGCTTTAATCATGGCTTCAGAAGGATGTTCATTCCTTACACAATTAAATGTTTAGACTAAACACAAACTCAGTCCTGAAACCACCAAACAGGGAAGACTCTTTCTTCAGTAGTAAAATCCACTAACATCAGTAACAGGCAACAAGAAAATGCCATTAGCAAATACATCAGCAAAGCAGCACACACCTTGGTCTAACTGACAGAAGGTGGCAATGTACAACATCTGTCATTTTATTTTTCCTAAAGACCATTAATTGACATTAAAGTTCAAGTCTTTGGTTTATTGCTTTATTGTTAAGAAATCAGTCTTAATTAGTTCAGGTGAATACATCAGGAAAAGTTAGAAGTGGCCAGCATCAGAGTGCTGTGCACATCCAAAGGAATGAGAGAGGAGGCGGCTTGGAGAGGAGCAAGCAGCAGCCCAGGAGTCCCAGAGCCATCCACATCTGCTTTGAAGGGATGGTTGAAGTCTTCGTGGGAATTTTAAGGACTCAGAAGTTAGTAATTTTTTTAAAAAAGAAATCAATTCAAGCATTAATTAATATAAGCACTGTGACATTAAAATAGAGTAATTAGGGTTTGAAGTTATCTAGTAATGTCTAGCATTCAATTTGCCATCTTCTAGTTAATATTTACATTTTAAAAATTAACAGTACAGTACTTAGAAAGGTATAAAAATGCTTAGGAGACCAACTGATTTCAGTATCAAAACATAAGAGGACGTTTGGAAATGGAAAAGGTTAAGTGAACAAAGCTGTGGAAATGGAGGAGACCAAATCCTGGCTGGAAAGACAAGAGCAAGCTTTTGCATGGAGTATTCCTCCAAAGCAGAAGGAACATTCCTGTGACAACTAATTACTTTGAAACGTCTTTAGTCTGCCATTAAACACCCACCCAAACCTAAAACATTCTGCTCCTCAAAGAAGAGAGCTCTGACAAGTTTAAGTCTAATTCTGGAAGCGATTGGGCAATCTTTTCTTTTGGGACTAACCCATCCTTTCCTGGGGTGCTGCTTGCAGAGGCTGTTGTATTTCTCTTCTTACTGGGTACCAAATTCAGCACCTCAGACCACCACATTCCTGCAGGACCATGACCATGGAAACCACTTCACAGGCCAAGTCTGCTCCCTCCCCAGGAGCTCCCATCTCACCAGCCCATGTTTCAGCTGCCCCATCAGCACTTCTGCTTACAAACTACCACAGCAGCTTCTCCAACCATAACATGTTCCAAAAGGCTAAGTCCTTGATGTCATATGTAGCCAGATATGGAACAAAAAGGTAGGAAAGCCTCATTAAGGTACCCATGGTGTGTGTGCTTTAGTGCCTTCAAGCAGAGAGTGGGAAAAATAATTAAGAACTTAAACTAGTACAAATACTGAAAGCATGAGGAAAAAAAAAAAATCAAACTACTAAAAATTAAGCTCTACTCACAATATAGAAATAAACTATGTTAAGGGACATACTATCAAAGGCATAACCATTGAAGTTTTAAACAACCCAACAATTAAAATTTAGCTCAATCTGTGTGCTTAACCACACATTTTAATACGGTCTTAAATTCAACATTGCTCTCTACAGCTTCCCTGCTGGACGCTCAGAAAAGTCAGTGCTATAAACTACATTATGCTTTTTATTTATAATTTTATTGTACACTCCTGTCACTTAATATTCATCTATTATATCTGCATCATTAATTTTCAGACAGTCACTCACTGGCTTGCAACACAGTCATGGGAAAAAAAAAAACCATCTTCCACACACCAAAGGCACCTCTGTCTACCCTTGATCTTTGATGCCTCGTTTGCAAGAAACCTTGTTTTCCTCCTGATTCACTGCTATTCCTAATTACAAATGCTTAAGCAATGGCATCATGTGAGAGAGGAATGCAAGTTAAACTGGTGTGACATCCCACACCAACCACTACAGGGTGCTCAGGCCATGGGAGCAGCGCTACCAAATGTTAAAGACCAGAACCACACAACATGATTCTTGGCATCAGCTGTTCCACTCCTCCTGTCCCAAAATCCCACTCCCCAAAATCCTGAAAACCATTCAAACATCTCTAAGCCCCTGGAGCTGTTATCACAAACCTTACTTCTACAAAGCAAACTGCTTAGAAAAGCCTCCAGCCTAATATATTTTGGACATGATTAAGTCATTCTTTAAATAGGATGCACACAAACACAGATGTTTAAAAATGCTTCATATCCAGCTGTTAAGCAGCCTCAGTATTTAGTGCTGAATTACAACTGGAATTTGAAGAGTGACAAATTGAAGGACTAGCAGTCACCCTTAACTAGAGAATTTCTTGCTATTGATGTGCTGAAGTTACTCATTACTGATTGTTTCTCATTACACAGTACTCAAAATGTGGTATCTACTTTAAAGGTAAAACGACAGCCTGTCCTGAAGAGCTTTCAGCCTCCAAACAGATGGAAACTGAGACTGAATGCCTTAGTATTTGTTTGAACACTCATCAGCAGGCATCTTTAAATTCACAATATTCTACTGCATCCTGAAACAACATTTTCAGCTATTTCACGCATCAAAGCTTTCGACGACAGGATGTCAGGAACTTTAAGATTTGTTCTGTCTTTTCCAGGAACTACTAAAATCAGAGCGTTATCCTGGCTGGGTAAGTTGGCATCAATAACACACAGCTACCCACCACCGTGGACAGAGCTGTCTGCAGGAGTGCTTGGCACCACGTCACACGCAGCTCTGGCCCAGGACACTGATACACCAGCTCATCAGTATAACAAACAAAGGGTTTGCAATTTTTTTTGCAGCTGTCTTGTTCTTAGGAACATACCTGTCTCTCAAGCTGTCAGGCTGCTTTTAGGAGAAGTAAGATGAAGACAAATTGTACTTTTTGCCACTGCACAGAGAACCCCCTGAGCCCACACATCCAGTAACCTGGCGATGTCTCCAGTGCAAAACTATTTGGTGTGCAAGTGCACAACTCAGCCTAGAAGAGACAAGTTGCATAAGAAGTGGACATGCTGGGTGGTTGTTCAGTTTAACTGATGAAAATAGTTTCTTCCCCAAGTCAGGGCTTACCCTTCATTTGAAAAGCATTTAATTTTTCCTCTCCTCAGAGTGCCTCTTGTGCCAAGCAGCTGTTCCAGCAATCACCCCAGACATCTACTGCAAGGTAGCAGCTCTTCAGATCCAAGATCAAACCCATCCAGTTAGCACTGAATGTACTGTACAAACATCTTATTTATGGTTTAGAACAGCCATTAGTATTTAAAAAAACCCTATCTGAATACTCTAAAAATGTAATTTTACACTTTAATTCACTGTCATTGGCTGGGAAGTGAGAGAGATGTGGAGAGCTGGGCAGCCACAGGCCGGCAGCAGCACAGCCAGCCTGGCTGGGGATGCAGAAGGGCAGAGTGTGCCCTTCCTGCACTGTGGTTGTGGCATTCCAGTGCTATCAACACCCAAATCCTCACAGGAATAGCTCCTTCTATGGGGTATATCCGCACCGAGGTCTTAATTGCTCTAGATTTTTCTCAAATTGACAACCTGGGCTGTGGGAAAGTTTCTCCCCTCCCTTTCTGGAGGACACAGTCAGCACGGTCCCACCAGGAGCCCTTGCAGCATCTCCCATCACAGTGCAAACAGCCACACAGCTCCCAAAAAAAACCCCTACTTGCAAAAGGAGTAAGGGGATGGGGGGAAAAAATTACATGAGTGCAGACCTAACACAGCATCTCCCATCACAGTGCAAACAGCACCAAAAAAAACCCTACTTGCAAAAGGAGTAACGGGATGGGGGGGAAAAAATTACATGAGTGCAGCCCAAACGTTTGAGCAATGCAGGTGGCAGAGCTTCTGTGGTAATATGCTGTGCAAGTCCTGTGCATCTCAAAGTAACTTCATTATAAAAATATGAGAACACTTAACTCCATCAGAAAATGGTTTAAAGGAAAGCTGAAACCACAAGATAGATGGCTGAATGCAAAACACCCATTTCAATTAACGCTCAGTCATCGAAGAACGTTTTTGCATCAGCTCTCAACAACAACATTTAGCAGGCTTATCTCTTCAGCTTGCTCAGAGTTTTAATTGGGAGTGATTTCAGAGGCTGCCTGACACACTCCTCGATTTGCAGGCTGCAAGCTCAAGATGTCTGTGCTAATTACTTTATGCTCCAAACACAACGATGCTTTGCAGGAGCCTGTATCTTACCTACCACTGTCTGTGAAGCCTTGCAGCTATTCAGGGCACGTGATTAGATGGTCTCAGTGAATTGTATTTTAGACATAAATGAATTGCACATTATGTTTTGCTTCCAGCTTCACATCTCTTGGATTTTTTTTTAGTTTAGCCAATGAAAAAAACTATTTCTGTGGTGCAATCAGCATCCTTTGCAGGCTATAAGACCTCTATAGGCCCCTGTTGTATGAAACTATGAACAGAATGAAAGATTACTGGAGGGAGGAGTTTGAAACTATGGACACGATTATTTGGTCATTTATTTGTGACAGATTTGGATACAGTCTTTACTATTTTGGTTTTCTTAGAAAATTGTTCCATGCCAAAAAAGATGCACCACATGCTCTCATCTTGGAACATCTTCCCTGCCCTCACCCAACACCAGCACCCCCAGTACAAGGAGCTGCCCTTTGGGAGAGCAGGACACAGCCTCTTCCCAACCACAGCCCCTTAGCCAATGGAGAATTTCATCACAGCACAGCACTACCACTGCCAGGAGGATTTCCATACAAACAACCATATCTGAATTAATTAATTTTACAAAATACATTTATTGGTAGCATTCCCACGTTGTTAGTTTACTTGCTGGCTGTCAGGCAATGCTACAAGATACAGCCACCACTTACAGAAATACCCAGGGAAAACAGCACCTCATCTAGAGCCACAAATGTGCTCAACAGCCACTGCTGTGTATCCAGCAGGGAGTAAAACATCTATCCAGTCTCCATAAGCACTGGATGTATGCCTTGAGCTCTCTTTTTGCAAGCAGAAAAATAGTCTACAGCAGTTAGTTGCAAAGAGCTTTCAAGTATGAAGCAAACGCATCCACAGAGAATCATCCCAAGACCTTTTTACAGTCATATAAACATAAGAAATTCAAGATTACAATTGTTTCAACCCACATCACAATTCAGAACCTTACTGACAACTGCAAGATGTTTACTGTATGGCAGCAGTAGGCTGGGTCACACACATCCTAGACCTTGGCAGCTGATGGAGAAAATCAATGTTCCACACTAGAGCCATCAGGACTCAAGTGGCAGAGAGTGGGATGGAGATGGCAAAGAAGAGGAAGAGTAGAGGCTAAGGAGCACTGGAACAGTGTGGATGCAGTAGAGTCTCACCAGAAAGTAGTATTTAAGAGAGTTAAATCTGGAAAGGAAGGATCAGTGGGGAAAAAAACACCAGTATGATTTTACTGGCAGGAGCTCTGAGCTTCTCATTTACTTTTTCAGTGAATGGCACAAATGAACAAGAGTTTGCAAAAAAAACCAGCATTATTGGTCTTAGAAGGGAACCTGATCTAGCTTTACATGATACATTCAAGGTATGAATACACTTGAAAACAAAGTTACATACATCAAAATGTAAAGACTTCTAAAATACAAGAAAATTGAACTGTGGCAACTGCAAATCTCTAATCCTACCTGCTGATTTACCAACACTGACAGTCCTGTAAAAGCACAGAACTTTCTGTGCTTCTGGTACTGCACACAGAATAGAGCAAAACACGATCAACAGTCACAGTAAGTTTCAGAATCTACTAGAATACTGTGATTTACAAATCTTAACTTAATACAGAACCACAGAATCCAAGCACTTCTGCCTTCTCCTCTAACCTGAGGAGAGAAACAGAAATGGCTCATGGAGTCACTGATGCATCTACAATTCTCATGACAAGTTACCACAATACCACCATCAGTCCATTTTCAATAAAATAGGTTTTCAGCCAAGAAATGCCCTACCTGAATAGGACATTGATTCTAATTTACTCCACTTGTGAGATTTTTGGAAGGGCTGTTCCTGAATTTCTTGGAAGGGCTCAGAAAAGTGTTTGTTTTTAATAAGATACATCTTGAATGTTTTAAGACTTGGTATTTTCCCCTTTGAGGTTCAATTCTCACAGCCGTAGGAGGCTGTCATCCACATAATTGGCTTCAGAAGTTCCTTCAGGCCCTTGATATATTTCCTATGGCTAATCTTGCTGTGAGTAATCTCCTTCAAATACCCTGTTCACATGAATTATCTTGATTAACAAGCAAGGTTAACACAAAGACTCTTTAACTTGCTGACATGATTTTCCCTCCACAAAAATCTGTCAGTCCTATTCTTTTGTTCCATCCATCGCTTTCATGTTAAAGCAAATTCTCTTCTTACTGTGCCAAATCTATTGACAAATCCATTCTCCAGGCACTAGGGTAAGCCAGGTTAGGCCATCATCATACTGATATTTCTGAGTGACCTGCTTTTTACATTAAAAATCTTACAGGGCTTTCCTCATCATGACCAGTGTCTGAATAGTGAATGGATTTATCATGCCCAGGTGCAAGTTTTACCTCTCCCAACTTTTAAGCCAATTTCTGAATCATGCCTTGTGTACAAATTCATCTGAGTTGAGAAGCTCTTCTCAAAGCACAGTGAGCCACAGCTCCCTCCTTTACTCATTCCAAGACTCACAGAAGTTAATAAAGCAGTGATCAGCCACCTTCCTACACTTCTGTGGGCCCGTGGCTCCTTCAGGTTTCCATCTAAAGAATATTTTACCTCTTCTGCAGAAAAAAAACTGTGAAGCTCTGTTGACCCTGAAACTACTGAATTACAAATTCATCTGAGTTGAGAAGCTCTTCTCAAAGCACAGTGAGCCACAGCTCCCTCCTTTACTCATTCCAAGACTCACAGAAGTTAATACAGCAGTGATCAGCCACCTTCCTACACTTCTGTGGGCCCGTGGCTCCTTCAGGTTTCCATCTAAAGAATATTTTACCTCTTCTGCAGAAAAAAACTGAAGTTTCCTTGAAGCTCTGTTGACCCTGAAGCTACTGAATGGTAGATAGTGGCTGAAATGAGGTGTGCAAAAGAAGGAGAGCTTCACCAACATCTTAACCAGGTTAAGTTTACAGTCAACTATAAGCTTAACCTGGTAGATGTCTGCTAAGTTCTGCTCCTATGTGTCCTGGCAATCGTGGGGCAGATGACAGGAAAAGGGCAAGTACTGGGAAGAGGTACCAGGAAACAGTCTTTGAATCATCCTCACCTTCCAGTCTCTATTTATGAAGACTTGAAGCATCTCATTAACAAATCAATTCTAACAGCAGTTTCTCATGTAATTATTACACAGAAGTTACTAGGCAATTAGTTTCTGATACAATCCTGAATTTTGAAGTATGACTGCCAAATAAAATAGATTAAAAACAACAACTTTAGAAGAAAAGGGGGCCTTAAAACTCGCTATTGCCCAGGAAACCAGCTTCCTCTCACTGAAAAACACTGATATCCCACTTATGTTCTATAAAATCAGTTCCAGTATTCCCAGTAAAAGAGTCCTAAAATGTACAGGAGTTCTCTAAATATCAAGGGTTTGCCCAATGCTTCAGAGGACAAATAAAATTGAAATTACCATGTGAACACTACAAAGGGATAACTGGGGGGGAGGGAGAGTGTTTTAAAAAGTATATGCAAGGACTGAAACTCAAACTAGAATCCATTTGCTAACTGTTATCTGAAATGCCTCCATCTATGCAGATCCACCAGAATCACGATTCAGACCTGGCTCTTGACCTTTTCAGAGCACTAGGAGGTCCTCAGATAAAAGCCTGAACTTTCATCCCTGGGAGTTACCACCTTCCTCACATTAAGGATTCTGTTTGGTCCTCATTCACTTTCCCCCTGGACACCCCAACACCATCATCAGTCTCTTATACCACTCTTGTGCAGCTGACACCTGTCTCTAACCTTGCTCACCTCTGCTCATGTGCTGACACATTTATACCACATTCAACAAATCAAACGGATGAGCTTTATCTGATGGCAGGGTCTGAGCAGCAGCAACCCTACCAAAAACCTCACTGGCTGGAAGGACATCTCCATTGCCTGCAGCAACATCAGAACACTTCAAGCATGGTTGTCTTCTAATTCCCACTTGCCCACCACTTCCCTGCTGTGGAAATAAAGCACAGACAGATCAGTACCCAAACAACATCCTCTTCCATAAAGCTTATTTCACTAATATCACACAGGTACAGGATCATATGCTCACTAGGCAAAGGCAGCATGGCATCGAGTTCCTCATCAAAGATAATTTTGAATGGACAAATGTCCTTCATATCCTCTTTTAAACTCCTATAATTCTTTCCTGTTGCAGTAAATAATATTGCCAAAGGCACTGCTTTCTAAAAATCAAAGCACAGAGCAACACCCAAGTGCAGCAAGAGAATTTGCTAAAAAAAAAATAACAGAAGAAAAACAATCCCCCAGTTAATTCATCTAATTACCTTTATACTACTTTAACAACATTAAACAGCAATTTTTCAAAAATAAAGGTATTTCAAAGACTATTTACACCTAATGATGTACCATGTGTCAGCTCCACTGTAACAGCTTAAGCAAAAGTTAAAAAAAAAAAGGCAGAAACAACCAACCAGCTTCTTTGTTTCCTCTCTGAAGGCATAGCTCTGTAACACCCCAGGCCATGAGAATGGATGCCAGTATTGTTTTTTCCTTCCAGACCCATATTTAAGCCTCTTTTCTGAATGACTCACACAATCAGGAACTTGGTTGGGGACAAGGAATAATGCATAGCATTAAGGATTACTTTAAATGTAATTAAAATGGTGCTAATGACAATTATGAAAGAATACTACTAAATTATCCAAGGCACTGTTTCATATTAAAATAGCCTTTAAATGACTGGTGACTGTGCAGCTCCCACATTTAAAAATGTGTTCTGTGAGGTATTCAGACCACAGAAAGTAGCTTTAGTTTATCCTCTGCACTTAAAAAAAAAAGGGAGAAAATCAATATATTATAAATTGTAAACTGAGGTTGGACAATGAACAAATGTAATTCATACAAAATGGAAAGTGAGCTGCTGGGGACCTGGCAGTGCTGGGTTAATGTTGGGCTTTATGATCTCAAAGGTCTTTTCCAAGCAAAATGATTCTCTGATTCTCCTGTTGTCACGACCAAGCCACGATTCTCCCTCCCCACCCATGTGGATGGCCCCAGAGGCCCAGGGAGGCAGCAAAGGGGACAAGTTTATAGGTCACTCAAAGTCAAAAGCCTTGAGGAAAGCAAAAAGGTTCACAGATTTTCAGCATCCTTTTGCAGTCCTGAATTCCTAAGTAATTAACAGTAATTTACTTCATTAATTGTGCATGTGCACATTTCTCCTTCAAACCTTCAGCACATCAAAGGTCCTCTGACATCAGATATTTTCTTTTTTCCCCCCTCAGTGCAATGAGGACACAGCAGGGGACAAGCTGGCTGTCCAGCAGAGGAGGGAATTCTCTTCCTTGCCATGGGATCTCACCACAGAAGAGGACAGTACACCCCAGGAATCACACCAGGTACACTGTAACCTGCCAGCAGTTTCTTCTGACAGAACTCCATGACTCCCTCACCACCTAGCAGCTATTTTCCCTCATTATCCATAATAAAACTAGCTTTAGTCTTGTGAACTAGCAATAACAAATAACAGATCCATTTTGCTGTTGGTTTTTTCTTTTTAAAAAAAGGCACAGAACACCTTAATGATGCCCTTAAGTGACTTGCTCCTCAAGTTTAGCAAAATACCATTTCATGTAAGTTTTATGCAAATATCAACTCGCCATGTTCTCACTGCTGAACTTCAGTCAGTAAAGAAGCATTAAGAGTTTAAAATCCAGCCTAGAGCTATGCACAAGTCTGGTGAAGAGCAGCTGAGGGAGCTGGGGGTGCTGAGCCTGGAGCAAAGGAGGCTCAGGGGAGACCTTCTGGCTCTGCACAGCTCCTGACAGGAGCCTGGAGCCAGGGGGGGGTCGGGCTCTGCTCCCAAGGAACACGAGAAAACAGCCTCAAGTTGCACCATGGCAGGTTTAGGTTGGACATAAGGAACAAAATTCTTCCCCACAAGGGTTGTCCAGGGCTGTGCCAGGCTGCCCAGAGCAGTGGTGGAGTCCCCATCCCTGGAGGGGTTTCCAAGCCCTGGAGATGTGGTGCTGAGGGACACAGGGCAGTGGGGACCTGGCAGCATTACCAGTGGGGGAAGAGTTGGAATTCATGATCTTAAAGGTCTCTTCCAACCCCAACAGTTCTATGATTCTATAAAATCTCTTGAGTGATGTGCAAGGTGAAGAAGACTAATCTGAGCACTCAGAGTACTGGAGTATTACTTGAGCAAAGTCCAGCTCAGGTCTTGGTGACTCTGCTGAAAGCACATCACAATGTTCACAGTGCTTTGACCACAAGCTGCAGTCAGACTCCTGCCACATGCTCTGTGACCAATCCTGCTGGCTTCCACTTTCCTGCTTCACACAGAAATCTCACACACCATCAAAAACAGCCTCCAACCTAGTGGTAGAAGCTGTATGTTTTTTAGCCTCAGAACTCTATACAAAATACTTGCACAACAGGAATTATTCAAAGAGCCCCCAAGCTAACTAGAAGTTCTCTTAGAAACCTGAAAAGCCAAACAATACTTAAAATCCATGAAACACATTATTCATAGAGAAATTTCAATGTGCAGGAAAAAAGCATTTAAAAGAAAAAAAGATCTTGCCTTACCTTAAATATTAACAACAATAACAACTTTACATACCTGCAAGGTGGTAAAAACATGGAATCCTTCATCAGCACAGAGCCAGAAAGCAGTATGTACCAGCATCTTGCAATAGTTTCTGAGCTGTAAGAGAAGAAATTGATACTTTCTTCTTACTCAGAAGTATATTATCCAAACTCAGAAATATATTATCCAAAATGTTACTGCAGCACATAAATGATTTACCACTCTACCAGTTTGATATGTGGACTGGAAACCTGAGACTTTTCATTGAATGCTACCAAGAATTAACTTTTTTAAAGCATTTGCATGCAGAATGTTTCTCATACCTTATGATTTGACATTTAAGTCAAATTAAAAGTTCATTTTGTTAAAAAGAAATTATTAATTTTCAATAAAACCATTTCACTGCAGTGGAAGTGTACATAAAGCTATGAATACCAGAAAAGGACTGGTCCATGCTGAAGCTGATCAGTGACTCAGCATGGACAGCAGTACCCCATGGACCCCCCTGTGCCATCTGACCCCAGAGGGAAGGACAGGCCATCGGCCAACGCTCCAGCCTGCAGCCCCCAGCTCTCTGCAGAGCTTCCCAGGGTTCACTGCAGGAGGTTTTTGCCTCCCCCTGCACTGGCACCCCCCAGCTACAGCCCCACACCACAGTCCTTGTCCAGCACAAAACCCCACACGGACACATTGACCAGGTACAGGAGCAGGTTTGGGGCACACACTCTTATCAGTAGCTAATGGGTGGGAGTCAAGAGGATGGGGCCAGACTCTTCTCAGTCTGGACAAGGACAAGGGACAACAGGCATATTCTGGAACACAGGAAGCTCCATCTAAACATAAGGAGGAATTTCTTTGCAGTGAAGGTGCCAGAGCCTGGAGCAGCTGCCCAGAGAGGCTGTGGAGTCGCCTGCTCTGGAGAGATTCCAAACCAGTCTGGATGTGATCCTGGGCACCCTGCTCTGGGTGACCTGCTAGAGATGATCTCTAGAGACCCCATCCAACCCCTACCATTCTGGATACCCACCATGTGACCAAGGAGGTGGCATCTCATTTAGACTGAGGTGTACTGGAAGATATGGCAGTGGTGAGGCATTGGAAGAGACTGCCCGGGGAGGTGGTGCAGTCACCATCCCTGGAGGGCTTCAAAAAACATCTGGATGTGGCACTTGAGGACATGGTTTAGTGGTCGTGGTAGTGTTAGCTTGATGATCTTTGGAAGTCTTTTCCAACCCCAATAATTCTATGATTCTATGTGCCTTACACAGAAAGCCAGGAATAGCAGTTACAGGATAAATACATCATAAACAACGCTAAAA
>NW_008582264.1:24517-27545 GCF_000691845.1 Merops nubicus | reverse complement strand
AGAATTCTTAGCTCAAATACTAATTCCAACAATTTAAATGAAGAGATGGTGTTTGAGCTCCATGCTGCCAGGCCCCTGTGGGTGCAGCCGGTGCCAGCTCCAGGGGAAGAGTGCCACCTACTGAGCTGTCACCACGGCTGAGGTGACAGGACCCGTGTTTCACTGCCCTTGCCTCTGCACAGACACTTCTGCTGCCCGTGGGAGCCAGGCTGCTGATTCCTGGGCACCTCTCAAACGTCCACAGCATTCTGCTGTTAAAACCAGCTCCTCTCCAAGCCTTTCAGCAGCCTGGCCAAGCTCACACCTTCTAAAGGCTCCTACTCACTAGGACTGCAGAAGGGAGGGGTACAGTACAAACAGTGGGGTTGCTTACACTGCCACTGGAGAACTCCAACAAGCCATATGTACTTACCAAAAGAGAACCTGGTTGCCCTTGTACCTCTCATAGCGGGCGCTGGACGACATTATTCTGAGGGAGGAGGAGGAGAAGTTTAATTTCAATTTTAATCCCCCCAAAGATCATAAGCCATTAATCACCACATTTCAGTGGAATCGCTTTAAGGCTCTAAGACCCCCAAATTCAACTATTTTTTTTGTTCTAAACAAAGGATGTGCTTAACCATAAAATTAAAATTATTACGGTGTTCCTCATTATCCAGATAGATAATATACAGCATGTTCTCTAAGTGTTTAAATCACTCCCACACACTGGAATTACCCATAGCAACAGAGCTGAAGGAACTAAAACACTTCCAACGCACTTTTTGTGCTTTGTTGGCCTTCCATTTTATGTATGCTGAGATCACCCAACTGTCTGAAGCATTAAAAAGCTTTTGTAATCTGGAGCTAGCACAGGGCACTGTCTACACAGCCCTCTGCAGACAATTGGGAGCAAGCTCTGCCTTCATTCTCAGCAAACCTAATTAAGTTTTGATTCCATACCACATTACTACGATGACTTAACTCAGCCATGGACTCAAAGTGAGGGCAGACAAGAGCTTTGCTCATGTCCCCAAAGATACAGCCACAGATACCTTACCTTAGCTGATGCTCCCTGAAGTGTGAGAGTATGTCCAGTCCATGAAGGAACAAATAGATAGTATTTAAGTCCTAGAAAAGAAAAAGAGAGGAAGAAAAAAAGACATGAGCAACCCCATTCACAGCATATAGCAGACAAGAGCTTTGCGCATGTCCCCTAAAATACAGCCACAGATACCTTACCTTAGCTGATGCTCCCTGAAGTGTGAGAGTATGTCCAGTCCATGAAGGAACAAATAGATAGTATTTAAGTCCTAGAAAAGAAAAAGAGGAAGAAAAAAGACATGAGCAACCCCATTCACAGCATCTAATCACCTCAGCATTACTTTTTTAGGTCCTGCAATAAATTAGGCAGACTTACAAGACAATTTTGGAGACAAAGCTCAAATAGCAGATAGGTCAGGACACAGGCAGGCTTAAAGAACACTGTCCACACCTAAGATGTGGAAGTGTAAAGAGTGAAGTCCAACTGATGCATAAACACTTACCTGAAAAAGAGTTATTTAAAATATCTCTGAAAATATTTACATGAACAGATACAGCAGCAACCAACACATGGAATAAGCCAAGTAGAACAGTCCTATTCATCCAAGGTCAAAGACTGTGGAAAACTCACACCACCTCTTTGAAGAGGGGATTGTGCAAAATTAAGCATGTTAAGAGCCAAGAACCACAGTGAACACCTAAACCATGTAGTCTAGCCACTGTATATGGTTCAGAGCACCACCACACCTCTTCGTAGGAAAAGCATCCAGTTTAGAGAGAAAAGTTACTTCATGTCCACCTCAGATCTAGCTGGTAACTCTCCTACAAGCTCTACTCCATCTTCCTGCCTCTCTAACTCAGTCTAGTCCATGTCCAGAGGGTAGCATCAGAACTTTCTCCAGGGTAGCACTAGAAGCTATTCCAAAAATGAAGACAATGAAGTTTTAGATTTATCTCCCACCTCCTGCTACCAAGACTCACATCGGGTCCATCCATCAACCACCACAGAAGCAAACAACTTTAAAACAACAATATTAAAACCTGATTATTTCAAAACCATTTTAAAATTGGCCTTTACATAGAAGCTGTAATGAGGAAATGTAGCTGTTTAAACATCTCACCACACAGAATCTTCTTCAGTCACAAAAATATCTGTGCTGCTGGTGCAGACCACAAGGGAGGGCAGAGCTCACTGGGGCTATTCATCATTTCATCTCCTGTCCTGAGCAGGTGGGGCTGCCAGCCTTAAATACAGACACAACAAAATCATTCTGTGCCACAGGGCAGTCTCTCCAGCTTGGCCTTGGAAAATATGGTCTGAATTTAAGTGCTGCATTTATACAGCATTTACAAAAAATAAATCAATGTGAATGCTGCCCTCGGAATTTACAATGGATCTACTTTAGAAAAGTTCCTTGGCTTCATTGTCCACGTTTAGAAATGTAACAGATACAGACTGTTATATCTAATGAAAGGTCATACGTCATTGCAGGCCATGTAAAACCAATAAAACACTGATTTATGATTTTTTTTTTAAATGTCATTACCGAAACCTAGGAAAATTAAACAGAAAGCCCAGATGCTTAACACATTTATAAAGCACCTATTTCACACAGTCCCTTTGCTTTTTAATCCTCTCACTGTGAATTGACATAAACTTGGTTTTCTTGGTGAAACACCCAAGAGCACTAGCTATGAATCACACCCCAAAGACTCATGTGCTTGAACACCAGAGCCTGGAAGAGATGTCTGCCTGGCTGCCACAGGGTCACTGAGGCACTGGACCAGCTCAGTTATGGACCCCTCCCCATTTCCAGTCAGGGAACTGCCCCCAAGCCACCACCAGAGAACGTCAGGTATAGAAACACAGCAACATCACCCTCCAACCATATAGGGCCTAGTAGTATCTTAGTAGTTGAACAGTTCATGGAACAACTGAAGTAAACCCCCTCCTGTATGCTGAGGTGCACCTGCCCCAGGCCAGGAGCTGCTCAGATGGGGAGGT
>NW_008582264.1:0-24503 GCF_000691845.1 Merops nubicus | reverse complement strand
TGCTGAAGCTGGGCTAGCAGGCAGCCAGGGGGAGTTAGCATTTGGTGTGACAGTTAACCCCTGATTTTTCAGCCTTCATAACTCATTATGTCTCTGTAAGCTTTCCTACATTTTCCACTATTCTTCCACAGAATGGAGACTAAGCAAGAACAGAATGTCTTTAAAATATGCTTTAGATTAGTGCTGTTGTCATGAGTCACAGAAAACTCTAAGCAGAACAAAAGCTTATGTTCAAATCACAAGGTTTTTCACTTTTATGTATGAAAAATGGCCAGATCTTCACTTGAGGATTGTTCTCTACAACTGCACAGAGCAGGTCAGGTCAGCCCTGGGTTGTCTCCCACACTCCACCTGCAGCCAGGTTGACCACACAAGGACTGCAGTACCAACCCTCCATGCTTATTTAGGAGCTTGGTGAATAAACAGGCAGTTAATTAAAGAGATAAACATTTGCTTAAAGGGATTCATGGCTGGAAAGAGCATCCCCCAGCTCAGACTTTGGCTGTCGAGATGTGCAGCGGTGGGAAGAACATCTGAGGCAGAGCACAGCATGGAAAAGGGGAGGCAGAGCTTCCTAATCCCTCATCAGCAGAAGGCTTCTCACTTCCACTGCCCAGAACCACTGCTTGATGTGGGTAAACACCAACTCAGAAACATCACATCAGTCACCACCCAGCCAGGTGACATTTCAGCGTGCTCAACACATGAGCTGCTCATGCATCAGCTTCTACAGGTGTTTTTGCATGTGGATCTGTTACACCCTCCCTAAAACTAACAGGCTTTGAAAGCAATGACATCCCCTAATTAAGCAGGGCAGGGGATTTTTTGGGTGCTGCTGAGCACAAGAGCTGCCCATCCCCTGGGAAGGTCTGGGGCTGCCTCCTGGCTCTGGTGCACCGACTGTTACTGATCCACCGTGTGTTACAGGTCTTGTTGAAATAATGCTTTTTTTTAATTTAAAGAGATTCTTTACAGACAGCCAGGTGAAATTCCTCCTCTCCCTCACATGCCACTTCAAAGTCTAACAAGGGAGGTCACATGCAGCTAAGCTAGCCCAGCTTTACCTGATAACATGAAAATTTCACATCAGTTGTACCTTGAAGTTTGTGCCATGACTCCCATCTCATTAAGAGCAAGTGCTTATAATAGCACTGAAATTATACTTGAGAGACTAACTACATCTTCATTTCTATTCTAAACGTTCTAATTCTGTTCCATTATAAATGCTCTAATTCTGTCCTTATTCTAAGCATTTCTCATTTTGTATTTTCACAGAATCATTACTGTTGGAAAAGACCTCTAAGATCATCAAGTCCAACCATCAAACCAACACAACCACGACCAAAAAAACATGTTTCCAAGTACCACCCAGGGATGGGGACTCCACCCCCTCCCTGGGCAGCCTGGGCCAAGGCCTCACCACTCTGCCAGGAAATAAATTCTTCCTAAAATCCAATCTAAACCTCCCCAGTGCAACTTCAGCCCCTTGCCTCTCATCCTGTCACTGGTTACTTGGGAGCAGAGACCAACCCCCACCTCACTCCAACGTCCTTGCAGGGAGCTGTAGAGTGCCAGAAGGTCTCCCCCCTCAGGAGAATTTTTTTTGCAAGCAAGGAATATCATTTTAATCCCACCAGCTTGGAATTAAGCTAGAGGGGAGTGGCCAATGCTGGGCAGGTGCTGTGGCCACTGGTCCTGGAGAGATGCTGCCAGCCCAGTGGCACCACACCCCCAACAAATCCTCCACCTGAGATGAAGGCATTCATCACTCTGATTCAAGGGTTCTAAAACTGAAACTAGGATTTAGGAGCTGTTAAGTTTTTAAAATGGATTTATGTTGCCACGCCAGTTAGGAACAGCAAACACACGAGCACAGTACAAAGGGCAGAGGTCATCTTCAGATACCCACTATGAAAAAATAAAAGGCTATAAAAGGATGATGCCAAAGGGCAACAGTCACAACTACAACAGCAGAATGCAAAATGTTTGCTAGGAAGTTACAGACCCATTCCATACTCCTCCCTATGATCTCTTTACATATTCTTCTGTCAATACTCAACTGAAACACAGTTATTAGAGTTGCTCCACAAGCTCCATACTAAGGACCAAGGTGAACATTATTTTCTTATCTCTATTTTCAGAGCTTTCACCAGCTGAAATAGCTGATACTAAAGCACAGCATCTACCTACAGACATTATGCCCACTTGTGTTCTTCAGTCTCTGACAGAAAACTATCTTACCTAGCTTATTTAAGGGGAAAATTAACTCACATTTTCTACCCAACTGGCTAAAACTGCAGCTCCAGCAAAGTTGGAGCCTAAAACTGCCAAGGGAAGGAGGGGAGCCGTGCAAAGAGCAGAGGGAAGCAGGCAGGAGTTGTTCATCTTGCAGGGAAGGAGATTTTCTAGCCGATGGAGAGACAAACAACAAACACTGAGCCCACGGGGACCCTGCACAGAGCTGCCTGGGATGGTTTCTTCCCCTTGCCTGCAGCTCTCACAGCACTGCCAGACAGCCCAGCAGCCCCAGCTCCAGTCAGCAGCAGCTTTTATCATCCCCCTCACAAGAACCGTAAGCAGCTGCTCAGCCAAAGGCGGTGTAAAAACACAGAGATTTTAGTGACAGTATAATGGTACAGAAATCACTTCTCTTTCATGGGGATGTCTCATCCCAACAGACTCTGAAGTGAGCCACTTGAGTTCCTAGACCACTTCTCCTTTTTCCTGCCAGATGCTAACTTGTAAATACCACAAGGTGCCAGCACTGTAGAGTAAGGGAAAATAATCACCAGCAGCATCAACTGAAAACTTATCACATGAAAGCAACCCATGTAACTCCTGCCACCACTCAATTACCCCAAAGCACTTTGTTTTGAAAGTAATTTGCTGCTTTTTTAACGAGGATGGTGAAATATTAGTTTCTTAGTTGCTAAGATGTAAAGAAATAGCCAAAAAAGTCATCATGAGAACATAAACCTCAAAACTGCTGGGGAAGTGGTGACCATCCTGAGCTTCAGCAGCAGCATCTGTTTAAACTACAACCAAGATTTGGATGCTTCTGAACAAGGACCACAGTGCAGACACACCAAGCACTGCTGGCAACAATCCTGCCCTGCTCCAGCCACCTCTGCTTCAGCAGCAGGCCAAGGAACACCACGGCCTGTCCACCTGTTCATTAATCCAGGAAAGTTGTTGAAGCACAGATTACTAGTGTCCTAAGGCTAAAGTCATTTATTGAATCACATTTATTGGTTCCATTAAGGTTGGAAAAGACCTCCAAGGTCATCAAGTCCAACTGTCAAACCCAACACTACCACGACCACTAAGTTCTGAATACAGTTTCTGAACCAATCAACAACAAATCCAGCCAGCAGAACTGGAATTCACATGAAATGCTGTAAGTCCACAGCAAGGTCCAAGACACATTCCCCTGCAGTGTTAAAAGTGGGCAAAAGCAGAGTGATGCTCTGGAACGGGGATGAAATGGCTCCATGAAAAGGAACTTTGCTCTTGACAAACATAAAATGAAAGCCTGATGCTTTACTTGATGTGACCCCAGCCAGGTGTTCCAGTAACACAGGATTATTTTAAAACACTAAACAGGAAATCTGTTCTATTTCTAAGGAAAATAAATCGTTCCAAAATGACCTCATAGTTGCAAATTCTGATAAATGTCACAATGAGCCATCTTCAACAATTGCACTGAGGTCCTAGAGGAGCTGAGGAAACCATAAATCCCCACAGACTCCCTTCAGCACTGCCTGACAACCTACATGCTTCGTGTTGGAGGGGAGGGGAGAGGCAGCACAGACCCCAAACATCTGCAGCCAGCCACAGTCACCCTGCCCCGTCCAGCCAGCTGCAGGGACTCAGACAGCCTGGGGTTGTTTAGGTTGGGGAAGAGCTTTGAGATTGAGTCCAACCATTCCCCAGCACTGCCAGGTCCCCACTGCCCCGTGTCCCTCACACCACATCTCCACAGCTTGGAAACCCCTCCAGGGGTGGGGACTCCACCCCTGCCCTGGGCAGCTTGGGACAGACATTCACAACCCTGGCAGGGAAGAAATTGTTCCTCAGCTCCAACCTGAACCTCCCCTGGCACGATTTGAGCCTGTTTCCTCTTGTCTTGTCTCCTGTTCCTTGGGAGCAGAGCCCAACCCCCCCCTGGCTCCAGGCTCCTGTCAGGAGCTGTGCAGAGCCAGAAGGTCTCCCCTGAGCCTCCTTTGCTCCAGGCTCAGCACCCCCAGCTCCCTCAGCTGCTCCTCCCCACACTTGGGCTCTAGATCTTTCACCAGCTTTCTTGCTCTTTTCTAGACACACTCCAGCCCCTCAAGGTCCTTCTGGGAGTGAGGGGCCCAAAACCAAACCCAGAATTCAAGATGCAGCTCCCAGCCTCCCCAGTGCTGAGTACAGAAGTACAGCCCCTGCCCAAGTCCTGCTGGCCATATTCTAATACAAGCCAGGATGCTTTTGGCCTTCTTGGCCACCTGGGCACACTGCTGGCTCACCATCAGTCAGATGTTGACCAACACTCCCAAGTACTTTTCTGCCAGGCAGCTTTCCAGTAGACTCCTTCCATCTCCCAGATCCCTGTGAGCTTGGACTTCACAGACATCCTAGATCCATACTGCACCTTAAAAGAGGGGTCTCAAAGAATGCAGACTAGCAGGTATTGTTCAGCCAGTCCAGAGTTTTGCACAGGGAATGAGAAAAGAGCAGAAACTTGCACGGCAGTACCAGCACTTCAAAGCCACAGAGAAGAAAGAGCTGGGTCAGCAAGTTCCAGACAGATTGCTCTCACATGCAAACCTGTCCCGAAGAGCTACGCAAAACCTGTCTCTCAATTCCACCCCAAACACATTTAATTCCTGTTGCAAGAACATATGCTTGGCTCACCAGAGGCTCCCCACACCCAACCCACACGGGCTGCAAGCCACCCAGGACTCCCTGGTTCACATACCAGAACCTGCTTCTTACAAAGCCCGAAGGACCACAGATGGGATTTTGCATCCAAGCTTTTTCCAAGGGAAGACAAGACAGTGGCCAGGGTGCAGTTTATATGCTTCCAAGCAAACAAAAATGCTCCTATCTTCTAAAAACCTGCTACAGATTCAGCTGTGTTAGAGTTAATATACTTTTTTTAAAAAAAGACACACACCTCTGCCTTTGAAACAACAGTTCTACCATACAGTAACAGCTTCCCAAATTCCACTGACTCAAAAAGGCCATCAGGTATGGAATCTTCCAGGGAAGGAAGCTGCATGGTTGAAAGCTGCCACAACATCCCTGCTTGTCCCAGAGCTGCTCCCTTCTCTCCAGTGCCCCAGCCAGGAAGCACCAAGTGGGAAGTGAGGCTGCAGACCAACTCCAGCAGAATCAAGCACTCGCCTGGTATCAGGACAAGGATTTTGGCACACTCTTGGATGGAGGCTGAATTTCTCTGTATTAAATTTGTTATTTAAAGTGCCTAGATTTCAGCAAAGCAAAGGAGTAACTCTTGGAGCTCGGAGAGCAGGTTGTGTAAGCTGCAACTCGGAGGCTCTCCTCCAGCCCGCCGCCTTCCCCTGCCTCACAGTGATTCAGCAGGCTCCTTACACACACTGAATGCATCTTTTATTAGGAATCCCGTCAGGCTCAATAAAGACTTTGTCACCTTTGGGGGGTGTAGCAGGAGAGAGGAAATGTTACTCAGCACAGTTTATGGCTTTCATTGCTTCCCTTCCTGTTACTCCATCGAAGGCTGGAATTCGCGCCGTTTCCTTCACTCTCTGTTTGAGGCCAACTGTAAAAATAGTACTCCCAAATTCTTTCCTGATCATGTAATACCAGAAATAAAAAACACAGAAACACGCTTCAGTGCTCTGACCCACGTTTTACATCTTCAGATATCTGTATGGCAAATTCACCAACCCTAGAGATGCTGGCTCAAGGAACCCAACCCACGCACCCAATTATTTACTCTCCTTGTTCAGTGGTATGAACATTTGACTTCAGTAAAAGTGCAAGTGGTGCAAACGACCATCAGCTCAGGACTCTTCAGCAGAGGCACAATTCTATTGAAATTATCCTCCTGTTTAGCTGGAGGCCATTTAAAAAAAAAAATATTTAAATACAAGCATTGAAGCACTACTACCACGTTTTACATCTTCAGATATCTGTATGGCAAATTCACCAACCCTAGAGATGCTGGCTCAAGGAACCCAACCCACGCACCCAATTATTTACTCTCCTTGTTCAGTGGCATGAACATTTGACTTCAGTAAAAGTGCAAGTGGTGCAAACGACCATCAGCTCTTCAGCAGAGGCACAATTCTCTTGAAATTATCCTCCTGTTCAGCTGGAGGCCATTTAAAAAACAATATTTAAACACAAGCATTGAGGCACTACTATTAGAGAGCAGAAAGGAGAGATTAGTCAGTCAGGTCAATGAAAGTGCTCTCAAAAGGCTTTAACAAAGTATCTTGCAGAGAATGATATAGTTTAAGTAGCACTCATAAGGAATGAGGTGTCATCACGCCACCTCAGAAACACCACCAATTCCAAAAGCCTGATGGAAGCACCTCTCTCAGAACACAGGGGATCTTCAATCACTGCCCGAGACTGCACCCAATAACATTTGTATAAAATAAACTGGTTCAGCTCCTTCAGAGCCATGTTCTATTATCAGTCAAAGCAGCACATATTCCATACAGAGGTTTGCTGTCTGAGGTAGCAGGGGATGGTTTTCTGGCCTCAGCTGGCATGTAGAGTAATGCTGAGTTTTCCCAGGATCTTGCTAAAAAACACAAGTCCTTTATTATGACTCTGTAACAGAGGGTCAGTACATCTGATCTACTGAACAGCTTCAAATGACCATGAATTGGATTTCATAGATTTACAGTCATTCATCCATCCTCCTGGTGCATACATCCATCAGAGAGTTATGGACCATATTATGGCCATCACACAGGGCTCCTGCCTAAAACTCTAAACTTTACATCAGCCCATAGAGATGACAGATGCTGGTTTTGCCCAGTCAGGAAATGTCACTCTAGTTATTATAGTATCTTTATACAGGAGAAAAGAGCTTAAAAGGGACCTCGTTTCACTCTTCTGTAAATCCAGGAAGCAATTAGAATTGACAGCATCAATTAATAACAGTACAGCCACAAATAGGAAGCTAAAATCTGGCTTTTGTTTTTGCAGACTGTCAGAAATAACACTTGTACACTTTATCTTCTTATTTTTCCTGCAAAAGCAGCAAGTCTCTCAATGGGACTAATACAGTTTCCTTATATACTATTGCCTTATACAGGCACAGACTTAAGCACTACATTCCACTCCCAGGAATAGAAGGATCCTCAATAAAATTTGAAAAAGCCAGATCTTGTTTAAGGACAAAGGTCTCAGAACCACTATTACAGTTCATTTACAGACGGAAAGTACCTCCATTCAGCAAAACATTTCTGAAATTAAAAAAAAAAAGCCAAGTATTTCTACACAAAAATAAAACCACAAGTTTCTCAGCTTACCAGAAGCTCCCCACACCCAACACAGATAAACACCTTCCACCTAAGAACCCTGGACTCTGTTGATATAAGACTTTGGTAGGAAGAAAAACATCCAAAGGAATGAGGGAGGGGAAATTTTCTATTATTTCTACTGCTGTTTCATCACTCCGAGTCAGCATTTCTGGAACTCCAACTTCACCAGAGGAAAAAAAACTTCCGTTGGAAAAGCTGATTTTGCAGAGCAAAATACCAAGAGCCCTGAACTGGAGAGACAGGAACATCAAATGTCATTGCTTCAAAGCAAGCAGCTCATGGAGAGTTCTGAATATCCCAAGCACACAGTTCAGCGCCGACCTATAGCTATGAAAAAGTATCTTCAAATAAAACATTACCATAAAGTTCCCAGACACTCGTTACTTAGTTTTCAAATATCTTTCAAGTTTGTAAGCCAGCAGCCTTGAAAACACTGAGCTCCTAGAGTTCAGTATCATGGGAAGCTCCAAATAGCCAAAATTAATCTCCATGCTTACATCTAATCAAAGAGCAGCATTTTATACCAAATATTCTTCAGTAAGAGATCAAAGATAATAAAAGCAGCCTTCTTACCCTGGCTCTGGAAAAAAATCACCCCAAATTAACAAGCAAAATGGGCAATTTCAAGCTTCCAGTTCCATGAATGCTTTGCTAGTTGAGCAGCTGACTACTCACCAAAATGAAGCAATCCACCCAACAAGCACCCATCAAAGAGCAGTATTTTGGCTAAATCTTTTGTGTTCTAACTCGGAAAACATCAGCTTGCCTGATTCACAAAGAAACTCCCTGCTCTTTGAACAGGAGCAGCCAAGAAAGTATCAACATCTGAAATTTCCTTTTAAGACTGAAAAGGAATCACGGTAGGAGAGGTCAGAACTCTGAAACGCTAAGAATAAAAACAGATCATTAGGCAAGAAATTCAGCATAGAAACCCAGGGATGAGGAGAGAGGAGGTGAAGGATGAATTCCAAAGGTCAATTCTATGCTTATCAGCAATGACAACTTGGGAGTGTGTCTGTATGCAGCGTGGTGGTGCTGAACATCTGAGCTCATCACCTTCACCCAGCTTCGCTCTCACTGTAGGTAATGCTCCAGGGTTTTTTCCTCTTTCCTCCCTCTTGGACTAGAGCTCCACAAGCTAGTATTACTGGAAATTTAAAGTACTTTTTTTCTACTCTAAATGAGCTCCTGCTCTAAAAGATCAGCTCCAGGAAGGTACAGAGGCAACGTTGTCTACCCAACACAAACTGGTCCCACAGCCACGGCACGGAAAAACGAGGCACACAGAATGATGAGATGGGTGGGCAGATAAACAGGCAGACAGATAGCTAAAAATGATACACACAAAGGCAGGAAGATGTGGTATTCTGACAAGCATTACTACCTGCTTCCCCCCTCAAAAAAAAGCACCAAGCACCCACTGTTCCTCGTTTTAACAAACACTCTGATGTAAAGATTTCCTCACTCGTTTTCATCACGCTTTGCCCAACGTAGCAAACGTTGCTCTCAAGGTCCCACAGCCACAGCTCCTCTTCAGTAAGTACCTCAAGCAGTGAAAGACTAACAGACAAAATACTAACACTGTGCTGTAGCTTTTTTCCACCACATGAATTGATTTTTATACAAAGGGGTAAGAAGATTGTTATTTTTATAACGGTGGGTTTACGATTTTGCAGTAGATAATTTCATATTTCATTGTGAATCCCAGCATCAAACAGCATGTCTGGCAGGAAATTAGGTCCTGCTTAATAAGTAATAGTGAAGACAAAATGAGATCTCTTATATTTAAAAGTTACCCACTCAGAATTTTGGTAATGGAGGAGAATACAGCTCTATAAACTGTGTCAAAATGTTTTGGTACATCAGTAAAATATTACAGTCACCACACAACTTCCAAATAAAATATTCTGTGTTTTCATTCAACACTGATTACAACACAGAAAAAGAAAACAAATGTAAGAATGAGAAGATTATAACTGGGGAATAAAATGTCACACAGAAGTTCTCCTCCAATCCTGTTGAATAAAACTACTAGAGAAAAAAAAGGAAAATCAAACTCCAGCTATTTTATTCCCACAATAATGCCATAATTACAAACTATGAAGAAATCCTTGTAAAGGACAAGAGTCTTATTTACCAGTAATTCCTTTTGCATCCTGGGCTTAGGGTACCCAAGGGCACCACTACCAAACAGAGCAATCCAGGAACATTACTGCCATTTACAGCAGGCTGCATTCCTTAGAGAAGATTCCCACAATAAAACTCTACTCCTGCCACAGCTACTGGAACATCCTCTCACACGCAGAGCAACACTATTTGCCTGTGTATATGTATATCCATACATTGGGAAAGATACACCTATCCCTCAGCAAGCAGGGAAGTGTGCTCAGCAGCTCAGCATCTTCGCTTGGAGTGAAGTAATTCTCATTAAGAAAATAAACAGCTTCAACACTAGGAGACAGAAGGAACTCTCAGGGACTGAATCAACCACCAGAATATACCATTACTCAGGAATTTCTAGCTTTGAATGCTGCAGCCTCCCCACCAGGCAGCCAGCTTCCTCAAGTGCCACAAACCTGACTAACATCTACAGAATTCCAGACAAGATGCAGAGCAACTGCCTTCTCCACCCCCATACGACCTCAAATGGGTACTAACTGCTTACACGTGAGAGGGGGGCTACTTCTGTTGGGTTGTAGAACAGATCACAGAAACATCTACTCCAACCAGCCATTCCATCCTTAGAGAGACCAAAAACTTTAGAGGCTATAATTACCTTTGAATATAAACCCAAAATAAGCCAATCTGAACTTTCCCATTCTTATGAACACAGGATCAACACTAATTTGTAAAGCAACAGGCCAGAGATTCCTCCAACACCTCATCCTTCCAGTGTTATTCAGCCACAGCCTCCGTGGAGGTGTAACAACCCTGCTTTTAAACAAATCACTGTTTCATCTGAAAAGAATACTCCTGCTTTCAGAAGGCAGGATTACCTTTATTCACTGGAGAGAAATTAAAAAAAAGCCCTAACACTCAACTCAATCTGAGTATCAAAGTTAGGTTTATAAATTAATGCACTGCATTGCTGTTTAAGACTCAGACTTTTGACTCAGCAGTTCACATTAAAGGAGAAGATTCATATGGGGTGATGAGAGGCAAAGTCTAGACCAGCAGTAGAAAGCTGCAATGGAAGATTACACCACCATGATCTCTGGGCAGCCACCCTTGGACTGCAGACATGGAGAACAGGCATTCTGCTTGGAGACAGCCAGCCCCCCCAGGAGAATTGCAAGAGTCTGGTATTGCCCTTCAGACTTTTATACAAGAGTACTAAAAATCTATTGTTTATTTTTTATTTATCACTACTAACTCTCATTCAAGCAGCTAGTCCACTGCAATGCTTACTAGGTGCACTCTGTACAAGTGTCAGAAGGAGTGGAAGACCTATCTGAAGCCTCTCACTATACCCTAAGCATTCACAACTGCAAGACCTAGTTTGACTAGATCTTGGGACAAGTTACAATACTCAGCTCTTAACTCCATGACCTCCGAGTTCTATGTAGCTAGATTTGCTAGATGTGAATGACCAAGTGCAAAGGAAACTCTCAGCTTTTCTTAAAAATCTGTTTGGGATCAACTCTGGTCATGCAGCCTTTGTTACCTATAGGTCTGCCATACACCATAATCTACTCTCCTTTTACCTAACATAAACACAGGGTGAAAAACAAAACAAAGCTCCTCACTTGAGCTGAGGATTCTACCCCAGTGTGACCCAACAGCACAGGCATCAGGCTAGAATGGTTACACAAACCAAGAGAGCTGTCCCAATGGCCACAGCAGCTGCATTCTGCCCCTTCATTCCTGCACAAAGACTGCCCAGCAGCCAGGAAGAACCAGCACGTTCTGAAGGCTCCACCAAGCATCTTGTAAATCCCATACAGGGGCATCTAGAAAGAGTCTTGTTGAAGGAACCCTTCCCATCCAACACAAATGGAAGCAGCAAGTGTATCTGACAGGGGGTCAGCAGTCTTAACACAGGACAGCCTGTTTCCTTCCTACTTCAGATGGGAAACAGGAACAGAAAACTCCTTCTGCAGCACTTGGAAAGAGCACTTCTACTTCACCAATCCAACGCAGGCTACTGTAGGCCAGACAGTGTTACACAGAACCCCAAGAACATCAGGAAAAGCACATCAGATTCAAGTAGAATATCTTCCCTAGATAAGCCACAATATCTACTAGCCACGAGCAAACACAGCTCCTTGTGACAAGTGCAAAAATCCCTCCCAGAATCAACATGCAAGAGCAGAAGTGATCCTGTCACCTCCTAACGCTAAATCCACACCACAGTTTACACAGGCAGATCTCACTCTCCAGCTCTTTCAAATGCAAATGGACAAGGTGAAAAACATTACAACAGCTCTGGAACGATCCCTTTAGGAATTCATATCTGGCCAAAAGGCCAAACTGTGCTTGCCTGCAACACAACACACCACCACAAGAATTCTCTTCCTCCAGACCAGAAGGACTAACATTTGAGGTTCATTATTAATCAGTCTTTGGAGGACAGACTGCTTAATTGTCAATGCTTTAATCAGGCACAAGAAGATTACAAAGGGAGAATCCCTTAAGGCAGTTATTTTTGTTCTGTTCAGCAAGAATTTGTTAGACTCTCTTAACATGCTAAAAGATAACCAATAATTAGCAGAGCTAAGGAACCTAGAGAAACCAGATGCAGAAGGCAAAATAATTTGTGCATGCTTCCCTGAATTAAGGGTATTTCCAAAATACTGTATTGAAATCATCAAAAGAGGAAGAAGGGTGTATCACAGCTTCATCAAACAAAGGAAAACCCTCTACATTTTAAGCCTGAGGTCACTAGAACAAAACAACCTCCTAGTTTTAGCAACAGCTTGTCTAGAGATACTAGAATGAGCAAAGCTATTTTATGGCAATGGCAAACCTCCTCCAAGGAAGGACATCAGAGCTCTGGACATCCTTTAGAGATCCTTTCTTCAATACTCTTCTCTATGAAAACTCACTTCCACACATGCTTGGGGGAGAGGGGAGAAATCCTGCAAACTGGAAGTTTATCCAGAATACACAGTCCTTGGAAGCACCAAAGGCAAAGCAGCTGCACAGGACCAGCACAACCCATCTCTGCACACCAAGAGACTCGTTTCCAGCTGAAGACTGCCAGCTCTTCACACTCCTGGGAGGTGAGTATGAGCAGATGCCTGGCAAGAAGTGGGCAAAGCCTGGGCACTTTCATCCCAGCTCCCTCCCACAGCACACATACATGTAAGTTCATTATGACTGAGCATGATTTCCTTACTATTTATTAGTGCTATAAAGAGAGAGCCTGTTCTCCTTACACAAAGTGCCACAAGAATCAGCTGTGGCCAAATAAACATATCAGGAAAACTCCCTGTAAAGCTTATAGAGGGTGTAGTTTGGTACACTGCCTGAAGAGACTATTTTTAAAAAAAACATATATTTTTGTGATTACTTCTTTATTCAGCATGGTATTTGGGGGCTTTAATACTCTTTCTCCAAGGAATTTAACACCTACACATCTTGACTGCTTGCCCTCCACGATCTGCAGTTGTGGAGAACAAAAGCAGAGAAGAAATGTATTTTTTCATCTCTTTGGCAGCTTTTCTGAATGTCAAATGTACTCCCAGTTCTCTTCCACCTCCTTCCACACCCTGTCCTCACCCTTCTTCCTTATTCCAATTTCTCCAAGGAGCTCCTATTGCAGGGTCAATAACCAGGCACTGGACTTGCCTTTTAGTTCAGATTAACAGTTTTGCAAAACACACCCTTACTACTTAAAATATCCCTCAAATTAACTGTTTAAATTGAGATGAAACAATAGAAAATAGGTTTTTAGAAAAATGGTACATTATGTATTTTAATTTTAATTCATCAGTGAGAAGTTTTAGTTAAAACTATCACTCCACAGATGAAACTAAGTGCATGACCCCACTGCACAGGGACATATATATACTAAAGAAAATAAGTCCCAATAAAGAATTCCAGGACTCCATCATAATTTCTGGTTTCACTCTCAAGAGCTGTCACAGCTGCCATTAAAATGAAAAACCAGTTTTTCAGGAACAGTAATTGGAAGCAAGGACAGGAAAAGTCATCTTAGAGCAACAATACTTCACACGCTCCCTGGAAGATGACTGGGAAACCACCACCCTGACTCACTCCAACTTCACTTGCTCCTTAATAAGGTCTAAGGTTGGTATGAAGCAGAAGTCATTACCTGCTGAAAGGAATCAAACCCAGCTCCATCCTGCAGCTTGACCTTAGCAGGCTGGGGGACCACAGGAGATGCTGCAGGTATTTCTGCTTGCTGGTGACTGCATGCACCATCCCTGCTCTGGAGCCTGGAGAGTCTTCTGAGACAGCAATGGCCAGAAAATTGGAGTCACTTTTCAACCTCCTACCAGCTAAATTTACCGTCACCCTATCACAGTTTAGAGAATTATGCCTCAAAATATTTGATCAATAATAATGTATGAACTAATCTGCAAAATCACATCTGCTGAGCCCTAAATCCTGCATTTACTGGGAAGATTATCACCAAGCAAGCTGCTGTGATCTCTGCTCTTTAGTTACACTGGCCAACAGCTTGAAAAAGATCTGTAAATACTATCTGGGTAAGCTTCCAGCACGCTCTGATAACCACCCAGTGAAAACAGTGAGCTGCTGTTTTACAACATCCCAGATACAAAAGCTTTGTTGACAACTCTATCAGGCCAGCAAAGCCCAGAACCACCGACTGCATCTTCTACAGCTGGCTTCTTGGAACAAAAAATAACTAAAAAGCACAGGAAGGATGTGTATCCCTTTTGGGACATCCTGATAGCCCCCTGAAAGTTTGCTGCTGCAGAGAAAGGGGCTGCACACCGAGGTGTCCCAAGGCAGACACACAACAGTGTTGCCACAGCCCAAGTCAAAGCAGAGGCCACCAGAAAAAATGAGCTCAGGTCCCCCAGAGACCACCAGAACCCCATGCCAAGGCAAGCTGTGGCACGGGAGCTCTTTGGGGGGGCTGCTGTTGGGATAGACCAAAAGCACGAAGCCACAAGACTTGTTTGCACCCCGTGTCTCTGACAGCAGCACCAGCAACAAAATCCTTCCAAACAGCACCAGCCCTTGTCAGAGACCTGGCTGTGACACCGAATCTCCTGGTTCTGAACTGAGGTTAAGGACAGAGCATGCTGGAGCCCTGGAGCAGCTGCCCAGAGAGCTTCTGGAGTCTCCTCTCTGGAGAGATTCCAAATCCACTGGAACAAGATCCTGAGCACCCTGCTGTGGGTGACCTGCTGGAGCAGGGGGCTTGCACAAGATGATCTCCAGAGGTCCCTTCCAATCCCATCCTGCTGGGATTCTGTGGAAAAGGAGTGAAGGGTGAAAGACTTGGAGAAGACTTTGTGCTCTGAGAATAGTTTCAACGGAAAGACTTGATGTATTCTGGAGATGTTTGATTAAATATTCTTACCTACACTCACACCAGATTCTCAAATTAATTTAACCAACAACCAGCATGGAATCAACAGGCACTATGCTAATGAAATCAGAGCTATAGTATCTCTCTGTACTGCAATTACAAAAAAAAAGGCAATAAAAAGTGATCAAACCACATTTGGTAACAGAGTTTTCAGACAAAGCTGTTCCTACACATACCAGACTCTGGGACACTGTAAACCATGACATGAAATGCTCCAGAGTATTTCCCTAGGCTGAGGAGAGTTCTTCCAGAGGAAAGGTGAGTGAAGACATCTCCACTTGCCACCACTAACCAGGAGAAGGTTCTCCCCCAGATCCAGGAGTGGAGATCCCGAGAGCACCCTCTAACCCAGTGAGCTCTGCAGCAAAACTAGCAACACTCACAGATCATGATCATCTTTCTTCCTCCCATACAAGATTTCTACAAATAAGAATGTCTTAGAATATAATCTCCTTTAAAATCCTTTTTTTATATATATATCTCCCAGAGAAGATACCTAAAAACCATAGAGGGTGCAGTAGAAACCCACACACAGAGATAGAACAGTCACAAAAGTAAGCGACACTGACACACCAATTACAGAGCCCAAATGTTTTGTTACTGCTTCTGTTGTGGCCCTGCTTCCTTCAAATGAACCCAAACAGGGAGGAGCAAGTAAGATTAGGCAACAGACTGACTTTCCTGTGTAACTACAGACAAGAGAGATACCAGATGTCTGTAACACTTGATGAGGATGTTTAGATTCAACAATTCCATCGATTTTGAGACACAAGAAGCGTTTGAAGCCACGAGATCAGGCAGCATGCAACTGTGCTCAGATTCATTAATAGTCCTCAAGATCCCCAAGGCTTAGACTTGTCCCTCTGTCTCAGCTAGACCTACCTGAGCACCCTTTCTTCTGGTAAGCTAGACCAGCAGTTTGACACAGGAGCACTACACATTTGAGGCCAAGGAGACGATGCTTGAAGACACCAACTTGTACCCCAGAGCAGAACCACGCTCCTACTCACCACTTCATCTTCATGAATCAGACCTGGAAATTGCATCCAGGAGACAAACAAGGATGGCAGAATGGCTTTTTGCCTCGTCATGTGTAACATGGTGACTCACCCAGCACAAACTCTGAACTTTGGGCAAACAATGCCAAGACACATGAGCCATTGTCCAGCTATTAGCAGGCTGCAGTTTGATCTTCTCTGTAACACGTCCATGTTCTGCCCAGCAGGCTGCACACCCCATGAAATGAATTTGCATTAGTCAGGATCCATAACCACTTTTAACCCACTGCACTGAGGCAGTGACTGGGATGATTCCAGAGGAGCACTGGTCACTCTGCACCGTAATGACGCAAGCACCAGACACTTATTTAACCACTGAAAAACCCCTGACTGGACCTCAGCTGCCAAGGAGATCAGAAACCACAGTCACACTCATTAGGTGGAAGAACAGTAATATGTTCCCAGCTTATTAGCACTATACTAGGTGATGAACAACGAGTGTTCAGTCTAATTTACTTTTCTGAGGTTTTATTCCAAGTTTACTTTCTTTGGCATTTCACCCAACCTGAACGGTGAAAAGGAAATGGGCTCAGAGAGGGGTTTTGTGTGGGCTTGGATTGGACTTTTTTCTTCCTCCAGCTTTTGTTCATAGCATACTTGCAAAAATAATTAATCAGGATATTTCACACACCTATGTCAGGGCACCTCACGGATCACAACGTTCCCCTGTTTCCATCTGAGTTATTTTACTCCTTTCACTCCTGCCTGAATTTTCCTTTCCAGGGCATTCTTCAACATCCTTACCCCCAGTACAGGTTAACACAGACTCTGAACACAAAACTCACCCACCCAGCAACATTCACACTGTCTCCTCTGCCTGTTTAATGTTCAATTTTCTGGACAAGGAAACTTTGTTAGACAGATTCTAAATTTAAGAAAAATCTGTTTGTCAATGAAACTTCGCCTGCCTGAAGTTTCCTTTCCAGGGAAGTCTTCAACATCCTTACCCCCAGTACAGGTTAACACAGACAGACTCTGAACACAAAACTCACCCACACCCAGCAACATTCACACTGTCTCCTCTGCCTGTTTAATGTTCAATTTTCTGGACAGGGAAACTTTGTTATATTCTAAATTTAAGAAAAATCTGTTTGTCAATGAAACTTCAGTAAAGCCAGTAGATGTACCCGAAGCTAAAACAGTGCCCTGAAACCTGACTTCTTTGGTTGGAACCATGAATCTATATTTGACTGAAGTCAACAGGCCTTAACTGTTAAAAATGCTGGAAAAAGATGTTTATTCCTGTGAACCACTAGCAAAGTTTCCTTGCAAGGTATTCCAGCCAGACAACAGCTGCAGACCAGCCAAACCAGAAGCCCTCCTCTGTGAATGTGGCACCTTGTCCAAGGCTCCACATCATGGTTCCTGTGTCCCTGAGACATAAATAATCAACAGACTAATATGAGCAACACATTCAGTCCTGCTGCTGAAAGCACAACAAAAAAAATCAAGGTCCAAAAACTGGTCAAAAACAAATAAAAAACACCCCTAAGACAGACATTGAAGCTCTTTGTAGCTGAATATTTACATATATTAACATTTGGTTAAAAACTGGTAAATGCTCCAATATTGTATTTTGGTTCATGGGAAACAACAGATGGATTTTATTTTTCAAGTGAAACTAATTCAGGGCTGATTTCAGCTTCAGAAAGTGTGTTGTACTTAAGGTTCCAACTAGTGATAATGTGAATTATTTGGGTACTGAAACATATGCCAGGTTGTTGAGTGCTTCTGGTCAAGAAACAGGCAAAGCCACCCTCCAACCCAAGCATGGGGCTGTGTCCACGTGGCAGCCAGAACAGCTGGAGTCAAACAGCCAAATCCCACCAATTTTCACTAAGATGATGTGAGTTCACTGGCACTCCTACAATCACAGATTAATGCACAAGGTGGTGAATTTTAACTATCCAGAAGAAAGATTTGACCCTGCCCAGTCTCAAGGAGAGGGACAGCACATTTTGCCTGCACTGTTTTCTTAAGGATGTTTAGCAAGACTGACAACCAGCAAACACACACCAACTTTTGGTATCTACCTGAGCTTTTAGAGCAGAAGACTGAGACATGTCTCCTGAAGAACACCACTCTTGGTCATCTCAGAAAATAACATGCAAACACAAAGTTTTCAAAAATTAATTACTAAGAAGCATTTTAGTCAAGCAGTACAAGAGTTTGCACACTTGGCTTCTTTATTACAGGAAAACCACAGGTCTAATTGAGATGAAGACTCAAGACACTGTATTGTCTTATTATTTTATTTCTTCATACAACTACCCACCCAAAGCATTCTTACAAGACAAAATAGAGGAAAATGGAAGCACTAAAACCTCCTTAACTCATCAAGCTGGCAGCTGAAGAGACACAGCTCTCTCCCAAAGCTCCAAGGCTTGTCGGACAGTCCTCCAGGATTGTCAACACTGTATTTATCATGAGCTTAAATACATTAATTTAATGAGCAGTTTGGAAAAAAAATGTGGTTTTGTTTTACCTTCAACTGAAAGCTATGTGGCAAGGAAGCACAGGAGGAGCAGAGGAGGTTTATTACTTTTTCATTAAAAGTAATAAACAACTTCAAGACCTGCTCCATCAACAAAGAAACTACATTCTGCTTGTGAATAAGCCTCAAACAATCTCAAGAGCTGTCAGACACCAACAGGATCTCTATCGTGTCACTCCTCGGGTGCTATTGTTCTGAACTTTACTAGGTGGCTATAAAAGGAAAAAGGCTTTACAACTAATCTAACATTTAAAAGACCTCACAGTTTTAGGTCTTTTCTAGCCTCAGAAGGATGCTGATATACTGGTGTCAGCACAGCAGTGCACAGGCTGGAGGGCACACACTCTCGAGTCTCTCTCTAAAGCTGCAGTTACTCAACAGTTTTACTAATAAAACAACTGATTTTTCTGCATTTCACTTTTCACTCATACAGAAAATAAAACTATCTGTCCCCTTCATAAAAATTGTCATTATTATACTGCAAGGATTTATGTTCTTCTAACAGTAAGTAGTAATTGTTGTCCTACGAGTAGAGAGCTCCAATCTGCATAAGGTACACAACGACCCAGCCAGGAATTTATTAGGAGTAAATTGCAGGCCTGTCCCTCTGATTATCATCACCCTGTGATAACCAGCACGTTGACTTTAGCCTCTTCCACCTCCCAAGCCCAGTCAGAGGCAAGGACTGAACTAATCTCTGCAGTGTGAGGGATGGGAGTCCCACAGCACCAGTCAGCTTGTCTTTGATACAGGGTTCAACGTGGTCCTCTGGCAAAGACACCAAAGCACAGAGTACAGAATAACCTGGAGGATTCTACATCAGGTAACTGCTGCTCATCTTCAGTTTGAGCTCCACAACTGTTACTCACACGATCCAAGGCTTACAAAGCATCAACTATAAGAGAATACATCACTCATGAAAAAAAGGGAATTAAAATAGAAAACAGAGGTTAGGTAATAGAAAATTATGGCAGGAGTCAGGTTTCCATCACTCCTCCTTCCCTGTTCTGGAGGCCCACATACTAACACCAAGGAGTTTTTATTAAATACAAAACCAGCATCTGCAACTTCATTTAATACAATTTTCTTTTCAGTTTTAAGATAACTGCAAGCACCTAGAGTTTTGTAGTGATTCTCCCATGCTGCTTGTGTTCAAAGGCTACCCAAAACCAACACTGATGTGACATGAACACTGCTAAAAGCTCACTGCAAACTACAGAAACAATGGATTTCAACAAAGGCTAATCCCCTGTTTCACCTACTGAGTTTACAGAAAATTATTAAAAGGATGAAAAAACCCACTTCAAAATACCAGTTATTTCTGGAAACAAGAAGCAGATGTTCTCCTCTGTTTGGCTCAGCTGTGCTACAGTACAAGAGTGCCTTTGTTATGCTGTCAGCAATCATTTCTTTTATTTATTACAGGCATTTTATAATGCCCATCAATGTACTATTTGTGCAGGATTTAGATTCATGCAGATCTGCTGCTCTGTATAGAAGCCATCCCGACGCAGCACACACACACACTCCAAACATCAGTCCCTGTTATGACACAATTGTGCAAATCAGGGTTTTCCTCCTTTTTCCACTGTATTAATAAAAAGGGAACAGGAAGAGGAGGAGGAGTTGGTATTGCCAAATAAAGTTGAATTAACATTAATCAAGAATGACTGAAACAAGACAAAGTTAGGTAACTACAAGAGCTTAGAGTATAAACATAAACTAATTGTTTGAAGTCCAATAAAGGCAAAGCTGTCTGAACCAGGGAAAGGAAACACTGTCTACAACAAAGTCATGAAGAACTTAAAGGAGACTACCCTGGGAAAAGGATCAACCAAAAATGGGAGAGAGCAGAGTCATGGGAGGAGGAGGAAGAAAAAAAGAAGGAAAGCAAAGGAAAAAGGAACATAATCATTAGCTATTTTGTCCTATCAGCCACAGAGACCTTATCTGTGGTAGGCATTAAACCACTCCCCAAAAGACTAACATCACAGCCTTTGTGTGGATCTGACAGCAAATTCTGGGCCTCAAAAAATTAAACTTTTAACGAGAGCACGTAGATGGTGGCATGAACATCTGTCCTTCACTCCTACTGCTTTGAACAAACTACTTCCTTCTATTAAAATACTCCCATATTACTAATTTGATATCTCCATCTGTGACACAAGAACCAGGCAGGATGATGTGCAAGACCAACCTACACCACACGGAAGGACATAAATCCCCTGTTCCCACCTGGCAGGAACTGGAGGATCTGCACGTACAGATCCTCACAAACTTCACACCACACAGACACCAGCAGAAACCTGGAAGACAAATGCAGGTATTAAAATATTAATCAAATGTATAAAATCCTGCAGTTTAAATATAGGTGTGATTATATTTAAGTGATTCAGTGTGCAACTACTGAAAAGATTTCCTCTACCCGAGAGGACAACGCGCACACAGAGGAGGGGATTTATCAGGATAATCTGTTATCAAAACTAACATCTGAGAGAACCCTGGGCAAATTCTGCACTTTCAGGCTGAACCTGAGAGTCAGACAGACAGATTTCTGTAGGGTGTCAGCACACGGTCACAGTCAAGCCCTGTAACCAACGAGTCATAAGTTTTACTGAAGCGAGACTCACATCCTACAGCAGCAAATCTACCCCAGCCCATAAGCAAATATTTTGAAAGACTTTCCACAAGAAAGGCCAGCTTGCATCACCTGTCTGTCCAATTTTATGATGCACCAGGGCAGAGGGAAGAAAGAAATTACAGAAAAAAAAATATTCAAAGTATTTCCCACGTTTGGGTAGTACCAAAGAAAGTTTCTAAATGGAGTAAGAGAGCAGCAATTAAATAAAAATGTATACATCATTAAATGGTAACTATGAGCTCTGAGAGTTCAGCAAAATAATTCCCCCTGCCAGAAAAACTAAACATTATAACACAAAGTATCTGAGCAACAACAACCCAAAAAAAAAAATCAAGTGTGTACATGTCTAATATGCATAACTTATACACATTAATAATTAGCAAACGTTGGAATGTTACCACAACACTGAAAACTTGCCCTAACAGAGACTTTTCCAAACAAAAATATTTGTAGCATCAAGAATTATTTTTTTTAACTTGAGCAAGCCATCCAGATAATCCCCCAAAATAAGTAAATTATAAAAATATTTCAGTTATCTCCCTGCTTCGCTCCTTAGATCTTACAAAGTCAAATATTTTGTCAGGAAGTTCTGGAAAACAAAATCATGTGGATAATTGCAGCCCTCTTAAGTGACATCTGATGCGTGGATTATTTATCTGTATTTTTCCAGAGACTGCTGCACAGGTGATAGTTACAGAGCACCAAACCACACTACTAATCAGTGCAGCCCCAACCCTGTCATTTGTAATGCCCAGGTAAACTGCTGGCATAAACCACAGGAGCAGAGACAGAGAGGGGGGCAGGAAGGGACTGGAAGCAACTGAAACTCCTGTGGTCAAGCAGCTTTGGCTTATCATGAACTACCAACGAGGGTTTGGGGAATTTGGGGGGGTTTTTCCTGTATAAAAATGCAGGCAAAGTGCACGAGCAGCCCCACGCAGCTGATTTCATGTGGGAGGAGCTGATGATACCTTTCCAGGAGAGTGGGAGGGGAGAAATGAAGCCACGCTCTTTGTCCCTGCACAACTAGATGCTTCCAAACAGGAGTCACCAGCTCGTACCCCTGGCTCTGAGCAGGGTTTGACTTCCCTGACCCAAGTCTCCAACAAGTCAGGATGCTTAACACCATTTAAAATAATAATAGAAATGACTTTGCAATTGTTTCCTCCAGCCTCCTTATCACCCTACATCTGTCATCACCCCTAGAAGCAGAGGTTTGGGAAATCTGGCAGCGTGTGCCTGCACCAGGGAGGTCCCAGCCTTCCAGCAGCACTGACCCAGACAGGGGACCCCCAGGTACAACCTTCTCCAAGTCAGGTTAGCCTCTAAACGAACATAAACAGAAGCACCCCACGAAAACAAAGGGATTTGACTGGAATTCTCCACTTGGCAACAGGCAACAAGCACAGAGGCTCCAATCCTTCCAAGTTTTAAGTGCACGTTTAACTTTAATCACAAGTCGTCTTGCTGTGCAGTGTCTCCAAATGCCTGCCAAAAAAGGGCCAGATTAACATAGGAATTAAGCTTTTTTTTTTTTTTTTTTTTAATCATTTTAGAGGTGCTATTAGTTAGATTAGGCAAGATTAGATATTTCTTTTCCACAACGCAGATACTTAGGCAAATTCAAACCTGCACCCAACCCGGATGTCAGTCTCAACAGGAGCCTACAGAGATCCACAGGCACAGTCCTGTGCAGCTGGACACGATGGTACCTGACAGTTCAACCCTACAAGTTAACCAAAATACTTATTTTAAGGGAGCTTTAGCCAAAATACGACGAGGACCCTAATGAATTCGATAGGGAGGGAATACTGTGGGTGCCTAAAACCAAAAAAAAAGACCAAGGAGCCCTATACACCCATGAGACACCATCACTGCAAGAAGCAGCAGCAGGCAGATGTCAGGCCAGGCCAGATTCTCTGCTCCCCAAAGTCAAAGCCAGGATGATGCCAGCTCAGGAATGACGCTCCTGTGACGAACCCGGTTGCCCAACGCTGCAAACCACACGAGCAGAGGAGTTTTGCTAACTGAAGAGGAAGACAGAAAGAAGGAAGGGTTTGTAGCAAGAGGGGAGTGATGAGAAAAGAGAAAGAACAGAGAGACTGCCTCATTATTAATTTAGGGAGCAGAGACACGAGGAGGAATGTATCAGATGTCCCAAGGCATGGAAACCTGGGGTCTGAACTGGTGTGCTTCTGGCACTTCACAAGAAGGAGAACCAGGGTCTCTGTCCTGCTGGGACTCCTCTGGAGCAGCCTCTGCAGCAGCTCTCCCTGAGAATCCTTGGGATAATTAACTTATAAGGAAGACCAGGCAGGACATTCTGCTCTCCCTGAAGTATCAAGGGAGAACAGATGTTTCCCGGTCTCAAAGGGACCAACTCAAGAGCATATCATTTCATGCCACTAATTCTTAAGGACATAAAAAAACACCCACACAAAATCACAGTAAGGGAAGCAAATAAAAAAAGGCAGGAGTGAGCAAACAAGCTCCAATCAGACTTTCAGTGAAATGCAAATGCTATCAAACTCATTTCATTATTAAATTAACACTCCATGCCATTACTAGTCCCAAAAAAACATAGCTGACTGAAGATTAGCTCTTGGGGAAGGGGCAGAGAAAGCAGTTAACTGGAAAACGCTTTTTATTGCGGCTAACCCACTCTGCACATTTCTATACTCCCACTCGCTGGAGAAGCAGCTTCTTTATGAAGCCTGGGAAGCACAATTAGGACGGTTTTGTTTAAATCTGCATCACTCCACAGGTAGGCAAAGCCTTTCAGCAGCTCGCTAACTTTCGCCAGAAGTTTTGCATCGGTGAAGTATGCGGAATTCTCCTGGAAAATGATCTACCTCTTCTTCCTACAGGCTCGCCTGAAGTAACTCCTGAGGCGCCTTATGTCTGTATCCAGGATGTGTGAAACGCTGTTAGTCTGGAAAGGTCCAACTTCGCGAAGTGGAAACGGATAATAAACCGAACTCTCCGTGAAGAGGCCGGTGAGGAGCAGCCCGGTCATGTGCAGCCAGCAAACCCCGGCACCGAGCAGGAAATCTGGCGGAACAGGGATTTACGCCGAGGGAAAATAAAAGCACAGCTCCGAAGGCGCCGCGGGAGCCCGCTTACCTCCGGCGTCCTCTCCGACGGTTTCTTGCGCAAAGCCTGTTTAACCTTGGGGTCCACAGGAGCGCTCATTCTACTGCCCTGCTCCTCCGGGTCCGGGTCGCCTCAGGAACCGCTGGCGGGGGGCGCAGCCTCCGGT
>NW_008582263.1:0-18566 GCF_000691845.1 Merops nubicus | reverse complement strand
CCAGCAAGGGTGGAAAAAGGGTAAAAACAGGTAAGATATGGAGAAAGTGATTAATTTTTCCACTTAGATTACTGAAAGCCTGATGTTAACAGACTCACAGAAGGGTGGAAGGGACTCCTGGAGTCATCTGGTCCAACCTTGCTGCTCATTCAGCCACCTAGAGCCCAGGATGATGTCCAGACAGCTTCTGGATGCCTCCCAGGAGAAAGACTCATCCCCAAGAGCTCAGTCACCCTCACAGTAAGACAGTGTTTCCTTATGCTCAGAAGGACCCTCCTGTGCTTCAGTTTGTGCCCATTTCTTCTGGTCCTGTCACTGAGCACCACCAAGAAGAGCTTGGCTTCACCTTTTTCACATTCTCCCTTCAGGTATTTATGTGTATTGATGAGATTCCCCCCTGAGCCTTCTCTTCTGCAGGAACAGTCCCATCTCCCTCAGCCTTTCCACACATGAGAGATGCTCCTGTCCCTTATCATCTTTATAACAGGCACACTGCTGGCTCATTCTTCTCTTAGCTTCAATGGGGCTCAGAATTCCTGGAAGACTTTCCACCTGAGAGCTTCAAGTCCCATAAAAACACTGAGTAAACTCTGGGAGCTCACTGAGAGGGACTACAAGATCAACTGTTCCATTTTGAAACGAAACCTAGGTGAAAAGAAATGGCCTGTATCAAACTATCTGGGAGCAGAAAGGGGTCAAGGACTGGGAGTTTCATCTTCCTGCTCCTGCTCTGAGCCTATTTGTGTTTGCCAGGATAGAACATTTCAGGTACTTCCTCCTGGGTTTCCCTGATGAGTCATGACACTTTCATCTCAAGCAGGCATCTGAGACATTTTTTAGCCTTTAGGAAACAGACTCAAAACAGGATCATAACTACTCCAAGCAAGGAGCACATTTTGCTTTGGCTGAAGCTGATCCACAGAAACTCTATGTGCCCTCCTCCCAAGAAAAAGTGCCTGGGCTGGGGGGAAATGGGGGTGACACCTTTGCAGACTGGAACAAGCTGGAAGAAAGCAGTTTCCCCTCTTGGAGATCTTCCTCAGACCAGTGGAGGGAGGTAAGAATTCACCACAGACTCATTTTCAGTAACCCCTAAGACTGCTATGTGTGCTCACAAACCCACATATATCTGAGGGAATGTGAAAAGTAAGACTTGTACATCAAATTCTCCATTGCTTTAAGTCACAGTAACCCCTGTTAGGTTAATAATTTTATACTGGCTGTGCCCTGTGCATTATATATCCATTCCTAAGCACCAGGATCCTTTCTGCACGTGTTGTGGACAGATGCAGCCACACAATTCATGGTTCTATCATCATAAGCCCCCAGTAGTGTTCCCTCACATCACTCTTCTCTCAATTTTATCCTAAGCCACTGGCATACTGCTAAAACCTTGAATATCTGAAGGGTTAAATCATGTCTTGTCTCATCTCTGCCTCTTGCTTTCCTCACAGCAACAGGGTTCACAGGAGGGAGAGGCAGAGAAGGTTGCCACTGCCATACTGACAGAAGTCAGCACTTCAGATCCCTGTGGCTGTCTTAGAAATAAACCTCTTGTCATATTTACTTTCATCTCCAGCCTGTACCAAGTTAGGTCAACGTCAGCAGGAGAAGCTGCTCTGTCTCCCTCTTCCTTTCATTGGTGGCACTGAGACACAGACCAAAGATAAGGAAGACAAAACACAAGGAAGACAAAACACACAGACATGGTTCGTGTTTAGCTGATGAGAGTTTTTCAAAGGGTTTGGGTGCAGAAAGATAGCAATAGGATTTTTCTCTCCAGGAAGGATGACACACTAAGAACAGGCCAGCCTTCCCCTGACCCACAGAAACTCAAAGTATTATTTTCTTTAAGCTGTTATTAAACATCTTATATAAGACTACAAAAGACAAAGCAGAAGATGAAGACTGAAGATAAGTAAAAGATACCAAACGATTAGAAGTAAGGAAGTTACTTTGAGGTTTTAAACACAGTGCTTAGGATCCTGCAGAAGCTGAACAGCCAGTTTGCTAATAAAGATCTACCAAAAATAATGGTATGCATTTCTGCCTCTCATAGTTTTAGGGCTAGAGGTTGTCTGATTCCCAGCTAAGTGACTCCCGGGCACAGACAAGGGCTGCAATCATCTCAGCCACATAAGCTAATGTGGCTTTAAAACAATCCCACCAAAAGAAATCTGTGCAGAGGTAAGTGTTGCTGAAGAGCTGTTTCAGGAGTAAATCTGAGCTGGAGATGATAGTTTATCTGCTTTTACAAATGCTTTACCCCTGCCACACTACACTCATGGGCAAAGGCACACGTGGCATGGAAGTGCATGTGCAGATCCATGCCCAGATCACCCTGTGAGCTACCAAATAATCAGATGTGATGTTTAATGTCCAAGAGAATAAAGCTTCTCATCTCTTTTTAGGCTCTTTTTTGAAGTTCTTGCTGATCTATAAACGTCAAGCTCATCTAAACTTGCTGGGGAACTGATGACTTTCAACTCTAAGCATTCAAGTCTTTTCCCCAGTCTTGGCTCTGAGTATTTTCTCATTTAACATTTATTACAAGAAAATTCATCTTGCATTTATTTTCAGTGGGTATTCAGAGAAAAAAAAAAGGATGGCAGAGCCCTCCCTCAATGCATCCAGGCTCTTTTGAAGAGACATCCAAGGAAGGCTTTTGAAGAGCTGCACACAGTACCTTGACTGCTGTCACCTGCTTGTGAGGATTTCCCCTCCTGCTTTTTGCAGCCACACTCCCCTTTTAAATCATTAATGAACATCCATCCCTCAGCATCCTCCACACTGCTTCATCCTTTGAAGGTGACTGAATCCACCCCATGAATTGTCTTCTTCTCTGAAATGCACTGGCACAGACATGTAGGCTGTGCTTTCTGGATGTTTAAAAGTCTTCCTATTTCTGGTAGTGACACCTTTTTCATCACCAACAGCTCAGCCCTGTGAGCCAGAAAGCAGCAGATCACCTCCAGATCACCTATCTACCCTGTCTTAAGATGGTTCATGGTCCACACACCACCTGCTGCACACACACTTGGGCAACCAGCCACTCAGGACAGAAGCTTGCCCACAGCCTGCTGCTTGTGGAGTCAGGAAGGAACCCACTGGGATAACTGGGAACTGAGCAGCACACTACTAACTGAGTTCTTTGTGGCTTTTCCTCTTGCACGAGGAGGTCGAGCTTCCACCAGTCCCAGAACAGAGAAGTTTTGGAGCCCAGGTACCCAGCAGCCTGGGCCTGAGGGAGCCTTCCTGGCTTGCAGCAAAAGCTTTGCTGAAAGCAACACATTTCCCCAGAAGAATTTAATTTCAACAAAAAAAGCCTTTGCCAATTCAAAACACTTGTAAAGCAGCTGACTGGATATAGAGCAGAAACCCTCTCTCAGCAACCCAATGTGTAGAGGATAAAAGGAAACAAAGAAAAGCAAGCACACAAAGTCTGAGTTTACAGTGAGAACACTGAGCAGTGTGCTCCCCAACCCAAACAGTAGGTGGGTTAGGGCTGTGGTGGCAGGAGGAGCTCTGAAGGGCTGACCTTCCCCTCCTTCATCCCCACCACCCACCAGCAGCTCCATGCTCTGGCAAAATTCATCCTGCAACAACCCTGCTAGATCTGTGTGGTTTGAGACCAACAGAAGCCCTGACCTACCTCTTGCTGATAAGAGCCTACAACTGAAATCAAAGCCTTTGTTGGTTTTTTTTTTGTTTGTTTATTTTAATTTCACCTCCTCACTGGCTGGTGCCTTAATTTAATTCACATACCATCACGTAGCCACCCCCATGGAGCAAGCCTTCTCCTTGCTTCTCCTTTAAATGTCAACAACACAGCTACACATATGACAATATTCCAGAGCTTTTCAGGCAAAACTACAGCTCAGTTCCTCCTCTGCTATCCATGGGCTTTAGCAGAGCTGCAGCTGCATTAGCTTCATGCTTGACAAAACATCTGTCCTCCTGTGATTCAGACATTTTGAGAAACAATGGAAATACCCTACTGCTTCTTCCAAGGTTTTGTTCTCTTTGACTAAACAAAGAAACCACAAGAAAGGCTCATGAGTGATACAGGAGGGATGAGGGATGTATTTTTTTTTTCCCTTGGAGCCCAAGGGACAACCTACAAGAGGACAAGAAGGACCACACTGCCCTTAGTCTCTTGAGGACTGAGGCAAGGATGTATTTGTCATAAAATCACCTCCAGTATTTTGGTCTCCTTGTTTCCTTCTGTTCCCATTTGTCTGTCCAGTTCTATCTACTGTCTCCTGCATCAGGTTGTATGATCTTTAGTGCAGAGGCTGTATTTTCATGGTGTTTATACAGACCTCAGTCCATGAAGGCTCTTGTCTAGAAAAAACAGAGGCTTGGAGATAGTTACACAGCCACCAAGAGAAGGAGGTGACAGCTCTTGGCTGCTGAAGGAGAAGAGACTGAATTTGGCTTGTGAAAGAGCCACTCTTGAGTACAACAGCTGGATTTTGTAAAATATCTTTCTGCCAGGTTTCAGCCAGGCCAAACAACAGCTTCTCCTCTTGGCAGTGCCTGCTTGATGGCAGCAGGCTCACTTTCTGCTTTGCATTTCCAGCACTGAAGCACAACCCCCTGTCTAGTGACTGCCAACCCCGGGGCTCTGAAGAGCACAAGAGTTGGGAGAGGTCCCCTCCCTGTGCCCCCTGCCCTGCCCCACCTCAGCTCCCACCTTCTCCTGCAAACCCATGCCCTACCAACCACTCCCCTGCCTTTGGCAGACTCCAACACACAGCTTTTTGACTTTTGGAAGCACCACCACACAAAGCAGTTACCCTCTGCCACCAGCCTTGAGGGCTGCTGCTTCTGGCACCAGCAACCACAGACCAGGAGAAGGGACAGGTTTGGGTGGCACTGCAGAGCAGGAGCTCCCCTACTTTCCACAACTCATTCCCTTCTCAGTGCCTCATGTGGGGAGAAGGAAGTGGCTGGGATATTTTATAGAATTTCTTTTAATCACCCTGTTGGTTTAAATGGAAATGTGTCTTCCCTTAATTATAAAAATTGTAGAGCTTAGACAGAGAAAGAGGAATCAAAGCCCCAGGAGAAACCACCCTTGTTGGAAAGCACACAGCTGCCAGAGCTGCTTCCAAACAATTAATTCAGGAAATGATTCCTTTCACTCCTCTCTAATTCCAGGGGACCTTTCCACAAAGCTGCTGTTCAGATCAGTGTGGCAAACTGCTCCCTGCCTGCTGCTGGGGGACACCTCCCTTCTAGGGTGTCACCCCTTAAATCCAGCCACCAACCAAGCACCATGCACTGGCTCCCTTGTCTGCTCCTCCCTGCCTCTCAGGGGAGGAGAACTGGGGGGAAAAAAAAGTAAAAAACTCTGTAAAAAGAACAGTTTAAGGACTACAATAAGATATAACAATAATTTTAAAATCTAATAATGATAATAGTAATGAAAAGGAATATACCAAAAAGAGCAATAAAGTCCAAGGAAAGACAAGTGATGCACTGTGCAACTGCTCACCACAAGCTGAGGGATGCCTGAGCAGTGAACTGCTCCCCCCCAACCAGTTCCTCCCAGTTTCTATACTGGGCATGGTGTTCTGTGGTCTGTTTGGGGACAAAAAGAGTCAGAAAGCAACTTATGGGAAGGTAAAAGGTGATGAAGCAGTCAGCAGGATGGGGTGAGAAGAAGCTGTGCCACCACCAAGGACCAGTATTCAAACTCCAGTGAGCACTGTGCAGCTCCATGTCTGACACAGGAAAGGCTGAAGAAGAAGGAGAATGGACCTCTGAAATCTCCTGGCAGGAAGCTCCTCTGCTAGCCCTGGGCTCAGCTTGAAAGCTTTAGGCATTGGGAAGGCAGAGGCATGGTGAGACCTGCACAGGGGGACCATCCAAGCCACTCTGCACCCTGCTGCAGCTCAGTACAGGTCTTGCTAGAAGCCAGTGTTGATTCATAGAATCATAGAATCCTTTAGGTTGGAAGAGACCTCCAAGATCATCAAGTCCAACCATCAAGCCAACACTACTAAGTCCTCTGCTAAAACAGATCAGAATCTGTCAGGGTTGGAAGGGACCACAAGGATCCCCCAGTTCCAACCCCTCTGCCATGAGCAGGGACACCTCCCACTAGATCAGGCTGCCCAGAGCCTCCTCCAGCCTGGCCTTAAAGACCCCCAGGGATGGGGCCTCAACCCCCTCCCTGGGCAACCCATGCCAGGGTCTCACCACTCTCATGGGGAAGAACTTCTTCCTCACATCCAGCCTGAATCTGCCCACTGCCAGCTTTGCCCCATTCCCCCCAGTCCTGTCACTACCCGAGAGCCTAAAAAGTCCCTCCCCAGCTTTCCTGTAGCCCCCCCTAAGATACTGGAAGGCCACAATAAGGTCACCTCGGAGCCTTCTCCTCTCCAGACTGAACAGCCCCAACTCTCTCAGCCTGTCCTCACAGCAGAGCTGCTCCAGCCCTTGGATCATTCTGGTGGCCCTTCTCTGGACAGGCTCCAGCAGCTCCACGTCCCTCTTGTAATGGGGGCTCCAGAACTGGAATTTTGGATTCATCTGCAACACCCATGGAGAAGCCCCTGTATGTGACACTATGAAACAACCCTGCAGAGTCTTGCTGTTGAAAGCTACTTTTGCCATCCTTACCATGAGCAGAGCCAGGTGGGCCAGAGCAGGAGGTGCTGCAGAAGCCACCCTGACCACAGCACTGGCTGACCTTGCTACCTGCAGGGACACAAGTCATGGAGAGCAAACTTGTCTCCTCTTGTGCCTGGTGCCACCAATGTTGGAGCTGGTGCATACCACCCCTGTGGCACCTGGGGTGGCTCCAAGGGCTGTGGTCAGTCACAACAGTCAAGGAGTGACTGCTACCCCCTGCCAGAGTGCCCTGGGCAACTCAAAAGCCATGATTGGTGGCTTTGTCTGCCTGGGGACACTCAGGAAAATGAAATTCCACAAATTAAGGACAGAAAGCTGTCCAGATGAATTGTGCTTAGGCCTCTGATGTAGAATTGAAGTGTCATTCATTTAACCCACCTCCCCTCCCACCCCTTTAATTCTCAGAATGAGTGTCCATACAGTTTTAATGAGGTTTAATTAATCTTCTTTAAAAGGGAGCTCAGATTAACTTTCTTATGTTCCCCCTGTAGACAGCCCCTGAATGACAGTATTAAAGCCCCCCTGCCTCAAAGGATCCCTGCACCGTGGGAACGTTTCCTCCTCTCAGTTTTTCAATAGCCAAAATCTCTGTGCTATCTTTTATTCTGGTTTTAGCCTACTGGCCCAAATGGGTCCACAAAAGACATCTGTGCAAACTAATGCAATTTGTTAAGTTTCCTCTCTGACTTGATAAAATTATAGGGTCTGTCGGGACATTCTAATTCTACTTAAGAATGATTTTACTCATTTAATTCTATTTTGTTACAGATTAAGGATTTGCCTACCAATGAACCTGTACTGGCTTGAATAGACCAGTTTCCTTAATGGAGGCAAAGTCCAAGAGACAGACATGTATTTTAGTGAGGACAACCTGCTTTAGTTGAGGTTAAACATGGATCTAACTGACTTGAGCTGCAAGAACTCCCCCTTGGGTTGCACAGGGAAATGATTATTGGCTAAGGTAGTCTGAGGTGCTGTAGGCAGCAGCTACCCTGGATCTCCACACACCCCCACTCTAGCCCAAAGGCAAGTGTTGAGCAATTTGAAGGACAAGTGAGTACTTCTCACCTCCCACCATGCAAGACAGCAAACTGGGCAGCAACCAGAGGACCTGGCAGATGGTAAGAGCCTAGGCAACTGCTGCAGTGCTTGAGCAACTCTGTCTGGAGTCATACCTTGGGTTAACTAACTGGCATCCTTCACAGAAGGGACATTTTACTTCATGCAAGGTGCTCCTCAAATGTACCACGAGCCTATGCCCAAAGGGAGTTTGCACCATGCAAATCAGCTTCCAAACACGTCCCTTTTAATTGGTATGGAGTAGGTTATGGGCATGTTCCCTGGAACACTTTCTGGTAAGAGGCAGGATGAGCTGCACGTTGGAATTACCATGCCATGGTGTTCATGAGGTGGGTTCATCTATCACAAATTTTATGTTGATTTCCCATTTTTCTGCTTCTGGAGGTTAAAAAGTCCTGGCAACATGTTGTGTTGTCAAATATCTTGAGAGCTATTGTTGGAAAGTACTTGATTTCAAAATTAATTCTGCTCTTTTCATGTGGCAATGAGTGTCCCTCAGCCTTAGTTACAAGGAGTGTCCAGGTGAGTGCACCTCTTTCAAGGTCCATGGTGCAGAAATGCTGGCTGCACTGGAGTGACTACTCCAAAAACAAAGCCCCTTGTCAGTCAGGCTTGCAGAATGGTTAAGAGCAACCATGCTTGCTCCCCTTATCTCTGCCCCTAGAGAAAACACACTTGTGGTGAGCCGTGAAATAAGTGCCAAGTGGAAACAGAGCTCAAAACATTATAGAAAGAAAATGCCTCTGATGTGGTTTTCCCTCCTGAACTCTAAGCCTACAGCTTGCAAACAGAAAGCAGCCACTGACTGTCCCTGACTCACGTTGTGACCACTCACACCAAGCTCTGGCAGGGAGTTGTTCTTGACTGACCTGCAAACAAGGGAAGGCTGTGCCCTGGTTAGTGCAAACAGGGGCTTTAGCACTGACCAAAGTGCCAGCACTGCTGTAATGTTCATCTAGAGCTTCCTCCATCCCCCTGTGTTGCACTCAGGCTACTCCTGCTGTCACTTTTTTGACCTCTCTGATCAGTTCCCTGCTTCTTGTCTCATTAACACAGCACGTTCCAACCTGCTTCAGGCAATACCCCAAGATGCAGACATCATCCTAGCATTTTTGCTGCTTCCCTGCAGAAATGCATCAGAACTCCAGCACAATAATACAAACCACATAAAGAAATCCAAAATCAAAGATGACAAGCACTCCTCACTAGCCAAAAGGTCAAATTTTTCTTTCAAATGTCTTGTTTTCCTACAACATATGAATGCTATGCCTTGATAGAAATCCTGGCAATATAAATTAATTCCAGGATAATGAACCTGTGCCAATTTAACTGCTGTAAACTACACTTGCTGATAGACAACAGACTAAAAGACAGAGGATATTGCTTAGAAGCAAATGCTGTTTCTACAAAATGCTCTAAGGTGTAAATCTTGAAGGTCAGATCCTCAGTTTCACATATGTCAACACAAAGCAATGGACAACCCAGGAGCACAGATTTTTCAGATGCTGATTTGTATTTAAATAGGGTCTACACAGCATTTATTTATTGGTTGCTATTTTTTGTGGCATATAAACCAGGAGTTCAGGAAAAGATGAATTAAAAGCACGTTGAAACCTCACACCCACACCACTTTGTTCAACCTATGCAACAGGGCTCAGAGACTCAGTAAGACCACCTCTCAAAAGCAACCACCAAATTCCAAAACCTATGGCCATGAAGAATTGTCTCCAGCTGACACACATGATATTGTCACAGCAAACCTGTTGTTCCACAGGCAGGACCTCACAGGTTTCTGATAGCAAAGGGTGCTTTGTTTTTAACCACCACACTGTCTTGCTACGTGGCTGCTGAAATGGAAAACCCTCTTTGTGCCAGGCAGTGACACAAAAAGCCCTCTGTGCATTTTGCTTTCAGCTCTTGTAAAGTGATTGCCACTCTTTAAAGTGCAAGGAGCTGAACCTACATTTAGGAACTTTCCAGAGATAACAAACAGGTCCCAGTGGGCAGCTTTGTGTGTTTATTTTGTCTTCTTTTACAGAGAAAGACAACAGGCAAGGGAGTTAAAACGAAGCTCAGAGAAGCCAAAAAGGAAACCACAAGTTTTATTTTTCTCTTCAGAGCTTATGTTTAGTGAGGCCTCATCCCTCAGCACAGCAGACACTGCGCTGTGCTCTTCTATGGTTTTTAAATACCTCGTGTCACCCAGAGAAATTCTGCCAGCTCAGTCTGACCTTAAACAAAAGATGCAGACAAACACTCTTTAATATGTCTCTTCCAGCTTTCTCAGACCTCAGGAGAGAGACCTGGAGATAAGATATTCCAGTTTCAGTGGCCAATGTCTTCGGCGACAACATGCTTTGGGAAATCAGTCAGACTGTTTATCCTCCTGTAGTTTTGCTCTCTCTGGTTCACCAAGCATAAAGGAGAAAATTGCTTTCTAATATCTCTTTCTGTTTATCCCTCACCCTCCAGCCTTCTTATTTCACCCAGAAAAAGGTCATCAAGGCAAGACTGACAGCTCAGAGTGGTGGTGTGAGCTCCTGGGCCTCGCTTTGTGCTCAGAACCTCTTCTAGTTCTTTCCTTCCCTCAGTCACGACTGTGCTTTTGGATGCCCTGCAACTCAGGAGCATCCTGGAGGCTCTTCAGCTTATATTGCCTGTGAGCAGCCACAAGGGACTAACATTTCAGGTTGTGCTTTGTAACTGAGTCAGCCTAAGCTAGCAACCAGAAGTTAGACCAGGTTGTAGCACTGGTGAGAAGTGACTCTGCTGGATCAGAGAACCCACCTCTAATAATTAACCCAAGGACTGATTTCTGATGCTCTAAATGGAAGGTATCTTACTTACAGCACTGGTGAGAAGTGACTCTGCTGGATCAGAGAACCCACCTCTAATAATTAACCCAAGGACTGATTTCTGATGTCCTAAATGGAAGGTATCTTACAACAAAGCTTCAGATGCAACAGCTTTATCCCAGGAAGGGAGGTGGTTCTTCCCTTCAATAAGGGATCACAAAAAGAAGAGACAAGATTTCCCTTTCCCCTGATTTTTTTTTTTCTCCTATTTATTTTTTCTCTTTTTTTTCCCCAGTCTTTGATGTCTTGAACACAAAGAAATGGAGGTATTGGGCTCTCTGGGTAAATTGTGAGGTATGAGTCAGGCTGGTGACCCCTTCTGCCCCAAGATACACCCTCTACCATGTCCCTGTGAGCCAGAGGAGTGGTGTGAATGCTGTATCACATGCTAGGGCATTAAATGCATGGCTGGTAGCCACACTTCCAGCAAATAAATTCCTGTGGACAGGGAAAAGCATTTGATCCAGAGAAGGAATTAAACCACACACCGATGAAGTACTAGGTGGAACTTTATTTCAGGCCCTGTTATTCAGGAGGTCTTTGGCAGGGATTGTCTTAGTCTCCTTGCCAAAGTGTGGCTAGCTGAGCAAGCACAGAGTGTGTGTGACCTTCAGCAGGGCACTAACTTCACAGAGGTCAATGGAATTGCTCATGTGCTGAAGCAAATGGAGCTAACTCAAGCTTAGGAGACACGTGCTTATTGAGCTTTGCAATCAGCACCCACCTCCTGAACGAAGTCCAAAGATTACTGCAGCTTCAACTTCCTCTTTGAAAAGCTTCCCTTCCCCTCTACAAGGAAATTGTCTTCTCCTGACAAACTGACAGAGCTCTTCCCCTACACCATGGTGCCACCAAGTTTGCTATAAAATAGATAGCCATGGTAGGCAGGAATAGAGATGAGGCAGTGGCCACACCAAGATATCATTTCTCAGTTTGGGAAATCCAACCATGTGCTCCTTGGACAGCTGAATTGTTGTCTCTCTTCCAGACCTACCCACGTGTTGAATTAAACTAAGTCAAGAAAATTCCATTATTATGCCATAAATCTATAAAATTTGCTTTTGTTTAATGTGACATTTGAGTTTGGGAAAAAGCCTTTGCTCTGAAATCCAGTTATTGACTAACACTGCTCAGCATGTAAACAGATCATTCCTAGACCTTCTTCTGACTTTCCTGTAATTTCCAGTAGATTTTAGGCCACAAGTTTGGCAGAACTATTGCTGAGAAAGGACTTTCACCATCCCCACCACACAACCAGAGGTAACATATGCAGAAATAAACACCCAGGGGCAAACTCCCTCTCCCTTCATTATTGATTTACATCAACAGCTTTGCAATGAGAATGGATTTGGCCTTTTACCCTAGGCAGGCAGCCACCTTGTTAACATTTTCTGGTTGTTGAAGAAAGCACGTTGGCAAAGAAGCTGTTTCTTGTGGCACTGATCCTGGCAAAGGACTCCACATCACCTCCAATAACTTCCTAAATCTGGATGTTACTCAGTTCCCAGTGCACCACAGAAGCTGGATCCTGCCCACAGCCAACACAGACTCTCCAGAAAAACCACAAAAAATCTACCAGACCTGTTAGCAACAACTCTGCTGAAGATTGGTTTAGAATGGACAGTTTACCTCACATCTAAGAAAGAACAAGGCCTGAGAGACAACCTTCCTGTGATTAAAGTTTTCTCAATGGTAGTCTCTTATGTGGAGTCTCTGGTGTCTACTAACGCAGCTGGGTTCACAGTTGGATTACATTAATTCTTTGGTGTCTCATTATGTATTTAAGCCCATGCTCCAGTTTTTCCCTGAGGCTCCTCTCCTCTCTCCAGACACTAATTTCCATGAAACTCCTAGGAATCTTAATATCTCTGATATTGCTGTCATTGGGCCACAACCAGGCAGCAGTTTCTGGGAGCAAGGTGGAGGCTAAGGAGAGGGAAGACAAGGGGCTAGCAGGCACTCCTACTACCTAAATACACCATCCTATCTTTTTTTTCTGAGAAAACTAGGTTAAAACACCATTATACACTCTGACAAATGCACACTGTAGTAGCAGGGGTGAAATACCATTTCTTGACCCAGCAGAGAGAACCTCACTCCATTTTTATCACCAGCCTTTAGATTAGTCTGCTCTTTAAAAGAATTTCAGACACAGAACTAATTAGTACAGTGATGAAAAACAAAGGAACTTTTTAAGTACAAGAAACTATATAGTTTAATTTTAAATCTATTTGTTTATAAAAAAATGTTACCAGCCAGGAAAATTTCAACTTCCTCACCCACTAAGAATCCACTCCTGGCTCTCTCCCTCCCTTCTGTCCCATCCCCATTCTCCTCAACACAAGCTCATGCTTTTCTTTAATTACAAAAAAAAAAATAATTTTTAAACTTGCCTTGTGCTTGGAATTCCTTTTGTTTCTCCTCACCACTACTAAAAAAAGAAATAACCTAACACTGAAGGCAAATACCAGTATCTGGTCATAACGTTTTTGTTAGATATTGTTCTATTTTGTTAGATATTGTTCTATTTTGTTAGATATTGTTGACAGAATTTATTTCCAGTGACCAAATATGACCATGATTCAATCATAAATGGAATATTCACTTTGTTTCCTACTCCAGAGGTGAAGCTTCATGTCCAGAACTGCTAATGCAGCAACGTGTAGCATTTAATGGAAGTTAGATAATTACCACCCACACTGGTTTGCTTGCAAAACTTCATACTCAAGGCCCACGGTTTCAAAATGAGTCTTTGCTCTCAGATCCACTGGATCTTAGGCCTGAAATCTGAACCTCTACAGTCTCTACTTTTAGATATTTTGACCACATCTAACTGCACAGAAGCTCTGACTTTTTGAGGAATGAGCAAAATCAGAGACTGCTTAAGAAGATTTCAGCAATACAGTGCAGGAAGACACATAAAGGAAACAGCCTGATAAAAGTAACCAATTTACCTGGAGTATTAACAGCATCTGAATGATAGAAGGTGGAACTCTGGCTCTGGAACGTGACAAAGCATCCTCCAATTTAATGTTGAGGGTGATTATGTTCCTGAAGTGCAGAAGAGCCAGCTGGCGAACCGAGGGCTCCTTCCCCTTAGAAACAGAAACAAAGCAACGTGGATTAGGAGCAGTGTGAAAAGGAGCTTCCAAATTCCCTCCTCCACTTCTGGGAGATGAGAAGAAAGGTAAGCCTGAATGAAAAGCAAAGGAACCCTAACAAAGGACACAGAGCAGCCTACAAGTCTGCACGGTGAATTTGATTTGGCAGTAATGAATGCTGCAGACAATGAGCCTGACTGCGCGCGAAGGCGAGGAAGGGTTGGGGTGGGGTGTGTGGGATCACACCTGACTACAGGAGATAGAGGAGTATTTTGTACTTTAACAGCAATGAAATGTATCATAGGTTTTTAAAAAATAATATTATAGAGCTGAATTTCCATTATTTCTCAGGATTTTGACTACTGGCTGGGTACTGTCTTAAAGATTATGGTGGGAATCCTGACGCAGCCCACCTGCAGATTCTCCTTTTTCCTACAGTTTGGGAGACTTCACTCTGAGGCAGGAGCAGAGCTGAAGTTTCATGCTGCATTTTCAAAGACATCTTTTTGCAGTTCAGGAATACCTCCCCATTAAAGAATATCTCAGCTGAGGAATACAGTGGTAGCTCTGCCTGCAGAGATTAACACCGCTTGTCTTACGAGGAGCTGTGAAACTCTTCCTGATTCTGACATCAGGTTTTCTCCTTGGATATATGTGGCTATACATATATATCCTTGCCTGCAGTTATGTTAAGTAAAGAAGGCCCCAAATATCCTTCAACTGCTAATGAATAGAATTTACAAGTGCACATAATCACCAGCTGGGCTTTTGGAAGTAACCTCAGATCATCAGGCACCAAAGCTATTTGAAATTACATGGGACCTGGGGCTCTTACCCCCTTTTAGGTTCCTTTGAAAATTCAAGCAATTATTCCCCTCTGAAAGGTGAGGAGAGTTGTGCTGCTCAATTATTTTCAAAGGCCTCAGGAACACGACAGTGAAAAGGGGTATTTGGTGCAGCTTTCAAAAACACCTGAGAGGGTTTGAATTTAACCAAGTGCTTTGGAAAAGCAGGTTGAGAGCCTACCTGCATCTCTAGGTGCCCAAATATCTTGGATTTAAATTATCTGCCATGTAGAAAAGTAGGTTTTTAATACCAGCTTATTTCTATCATTAATTTTCTACTAGTAAGACACAAGTTATGTTTTTATACACAATTTTTTATACATAATTTTATGAAAGAATTCTCTTTCAGAATCAATTTCTGTGTAAAGTTGCAGCTTTTCCACTGAATTCACATTTCATGCCTGTAATTATCTGCAGATGCAAATGGTAATGTTGCAACATTTGGATGATCATTAAATCCACTTGGAAAAATATGAGGAGGTTTCCAAAGTTTTACCAAATATTACCAAGCTCCCAATAAAACCCACAGACATCTGGGAGCAGCTCCAGAAGGTCGTTTCTATCCATCTGGTGCAGATTTCCTTGGGACTTAAATGATAAGACTCTGTGGCTACTACAAAATTAGAAGATTGAGCCTTCATCCAAATCAGATCAAGTACCTATTGTGGCCTTTAAATTACTGAAATCAAATTCTGTGCCTATGTAAATTGGTCTAACTCCACTGACTATTGCTGTCCACTTATAGCAGCATAGAATTTAATCTCAGAAATACAATTCATCTTCAAAAGTGGAGATCATTCAGAGCCAAATTAAATGCATATATTTAAGTTGACACAGCACGACTGTGTGCATATTTCAGTTTATCATTCATAACCTTTTTTTGACTTCCAGTGTGAGCTGGCAGAAGGACTAACCATGCTCCCTGCACTTTGCTTTTGTTTTCAAAGTTCCCCTTCATCTTCTTCACCCGAGCGTTTCAAATCCCTTTGCATAAGTAACTTGATTTGCATGACATGACTACACAGAACAGCTGCACTGGGAGGTTGCCCCAAGAAGAGTGAAGGATTGCATCAATCTGTTGATGAACCAGTAAAGCTGCTTTTTCCAGTTTCTCCAGATTCTATAGTAACAGAGTAATTTTTCACCTGCACGGGATAGAAAATAGCCTGAAGCATGGGCAGGACGTCACTGAAGAAAAAATCCCAGGTTTCAGCTAAGGTATCCAGTAGTTTCTGCCCTGCAAAACCACAAAACAAACCAGTGAACCGTTTAGGTTGTAACCAGCTAAGTGCCAAGACTGAAACATGCAGGAAACAATGTGAATCTGCTGTTATACACAGAGACATATCATGTACCAGCTACTATTAGCAGTGTGGAATCAGTACTTCTTTTGGTGCAGATCATTCAATATTTATGTCTTTTCAGGTGACATATTTAATGTTCTTAACTCAGAGACTGAGGTTAAAGCTTACTCAGAAAAACCTTGAAGAACAAAGAGTAATAACCCAGGTTACCTCCTCGTTTTCCTGCAGTAAAGGAGGAGTTAATCTCCTTTACCTCCCCCTCCTCCTCTCCTCCACATGATGTGGAGTAGTGAAAGGACACAGCAGGTTAAACGTGGAAGCATTCCTACAGAGAAATCTCCACCACTGTGCTCCTCTCTGCCCTCCACACTCCTAGGCAAAGCAAGAGCAAACCATGCTCTGTGGAGATGCTCCAGGAGGTGTCACCTCAAACTGATCCCTTAGCTTCCCTCAAACAGAAAACCTCATCCTACATCTACAGAAAAAGACAGTGGTGGTGTGGCTGTGTTTTTTTTACTGCAGCTTTCAAAGGATGCAATCAAAAGCTGCTATGATGGGAGTTCCCTGTGGTCCTCACAGCAAGATCACCTCCTTGTCCACTTCCAGCTGCAGCCACCTGAAAGCCTCTCCAGCAGTGACTGGAGAAGCTCTGGCCAGGTTGGATGCTGAGTTCCTCACAGAACATTTTATAAAACACAGGAGCTGAGATCTACAGAAGAGGAAGTCTGGCTTGATAGCTGGATGTTTGCTTCAAATCCCTGTTCCCCAAAACAGCCTGTGTGACTCTGGGGAAGCTCTTGAGCATCCCTGTGCCCCTAACCCAAAGGAGAGCAACACCACTGGCACCTCCACTAGCAATTATTATGGAGATAAACACATCAATGATTATGAGGCATTCAGAAAAGACAACAGGACTTACCAGGAATCTAATTCAACATCAACCAATCAATATTGCTATTGGTGTCAGAATCAGACACTGCTCTTAATTTGTGTGTTACAGCACTATTTAGGGCCTCAGCCAGGGAACATTTTGCCCAGAATTACACACATTACAAAGAAACTCTGCATGAAAGCACCTACACTCCAAGTTAGCCAAATGCCAATCTGTATTATGAGATCCTTGATCTCCCTGACTTTTTCAGCACATGACAAACAGCACCAGCTCTGGCCCATCTGCAGCTCCTGAATTATTCCTGTGTGGATGACTTCTAAGTGCTTTCAGTGACAAATGTGGATCACCGTGCCACGCTGCAGCTGCTGGCTGGTGAACCATGCCAAGGTTTTTGTTTCTGCCATCACCAGACAGTTCTCTGTCCTGCACACTCAGGCACAAGACTGAAAAGGGGCTTCTCAGTTTCAGTTCTTAAAAAAATTTGTCTTGCCTTACTGCTAGTGAAACATTGTAGGGAACCAGGTCCAGAGTTTCCTAGCAGCTGTAGCAGTGATAATAACAATAATAATAAATAGTGTTACAGTATAACCTCCACATACATCAGCTGAAACACTAAAGTGTGTCAAAGATACAAATCCCACCCTGAAGGAGAAGCCCAACCACTCTGCCCACAAGTTGTGCTTAAGTGGAAATTAAACCCTTACAAATCTGCCTCCAGGTGTGGGTGCTGAACATTGGTCCTTTTTCAAAATCTTGCTGCTAGAACTGCATGAAGTCACATTACCCTGTTGAGATAAACATGCCTTTACTGTCACACACTCCTTTTGCTCTGTGAAGTGATGGATTTCTGCAGAGCAGCTCAGAGAGGCTGCAGAGGTAACTGCCTCTGGCAGGCAGGACTTCTGCTGGGGGCTGGGGAAGAATTCCTGCCCTCTGGTGATGATGAGCATCTTTTACAGGTGACTTCCATGGCCTTTCAAGAATAGGTTTGCTTTACACTCCTTTTGCTCTGTGGAGTGATGGATTTCTGCAGAGCAGCTCAGAGAGGCTGCAGAGGTAACTGCCTCTGGCAGGCAGGACTTCTGCTGGGGGCTGGGGAAGAATTCCTGCCCCCTGGTGATGATGAGCATCTTTTACATGGAGGAACATGACTTCCAAGTCCTTTCAAGAATAAGTTTGCTTTACTGTCAGGCAAAGATCCCTACATTTACCAGAAGAATCTGCTGGATTCCAGGAAGCTGGGTTACTCTGACTGCTCATTTTAATGAAGCATGACATAGTCAATTAGGTATGACATAAAAATGCACTTAGCACTATCCAGAGTGCTTCTAAAAGTTAACTGAAACTCCTGAAAGAAATATAATATCATTTCAAAACAAAAGCTAAAAAATTCAAAGCTTCCTGCAGGACAAAAACCTCTGAAGTAATCTTCCTCTTTTGAAAACTTCAACACCAATCAGATAAAAAAAGACCCAGGAAGGATTTCTGTGCTCCCAGTTTTGACTCGGGTGTTTTGGCATCCATGGGGTCACTGACTATGAGATGCAACCACAAAATGCTACATCTAATTCAAAACCAAAATACATTTAATAGCTTGTTGAAACGTTGTACTTGCTGAAACTAATGAAAACAGTTGTCTTCAGGCTACTTAGAGAGTATATTTAGATTAAGTGATATTACAAATGCAGCTTTGGAAAAGCCAAGATGCATTTGTTTAAAAAAAGGCCCAAGACTGCCCAAAGATCTTCAGATGGTTTACACAGGCAGTGATTTTCAAAGATATTCCAAAACCACTTCACCCTCTGATGACACATCAAATGAGAACCATTTCTGTTGGAAAAGACCTT
>NW_008582262.1:0-5915 GCF_000691845.1 Merops nubicus | reverse complement strand
CCCCTCTGCAGAGCCTCCCGACCCTCAGAGATTGCTGCACAGCTGCTGAAGAACCTGAAGCAGAACACTGTCTGCAAGACCACGTCAAACCTGTGTCTCCTGGGATCAGGACAGGGCTCCCAGACACAGTGGCCACCTGAACCATGTCTTGGTCTCACTGCTGAGGGTGCCTACACACTGTAGCCTTCACTTTTCCTACAAACATAGTGGTTGCCTTGAGTTCACAAACTGCTATTGTTTTAATTATTATTTTAATCTCAGACATTCCCAAGTTATTTGCCTGGCCTCACAGAGCTCATTATCAGGTCTGTGACCTGCAAGACTCCCGGGTACCTCCCTTAGATGACTTTAGCAAGCTGAATCATTGCACAGTAGCTCACTTTCATGCCATCAGACAAACTTAGCAAAGCACACATCTCTTGAGCTTCCTTGCCTAGGCTTCTAATCCAGATACAAAGTGGCAGGACCTGCTGGTGACCAAGAAAAGTGAGTAGTCCTGTGGCCATAGTAGTGCTGTGTGCACACCAGTGTCCACAGCATAACTCATAGAGCACCTTGAAATGTGTGTAGACTGCTGAAAGGGAGATGTTTGTGCCTATTTCCATAAAACATTCCAATTTGAGTCCTCCTCCTGTCCCCTTCTAAGGTCCAGGGTGGACTTTTCCTCACCCTGTCCTCTCTCAAGCCTCTACAAACGTCCCCAGAAAAAGCCGGTGAGGCAGGGAATGGGAAGCTGGAGCTATCAGCTTTGGGCAGGACGCTGGTGATCAGTGCCCACCAGCCCCATGGATACCTGTGTGGAGAGTACTGTCAGAGATGTTCTGCTTTGGGTTCCCTTGCCTTGAACATTTGTTAGCTAAAGGTAACCAAAATCACTCTTGCTAATTTTCTTGCCTGTTTTCTCAAAGTTGGTCGTTAATCAGAAGGGATGTGTTGCTGATCCCAGGAGAGCTCCCTTGTCACCAGTGTGGTTTGTACTGCTGGTTGTGTGGCCGTGCAGACACTGTCGGATTTAGATACCTGGGAAGGCAGCAGCTTGAGCAGCTCTGTTCTCAGGAACATGGGAAGCAACTAGAGGCTGGAGGTGGTCTGCAGCGTGTAGCTGGTGCACTCCAGATGTCAGCACAGCAGTATGGGGATAGGCAGAAGGTCAACAGCACACACTGACAAAAAATGCCAAGGCTGAGAAACAACAGAAGCAGACTGGAACGAACTCTGAATCGTTGTCCAGGAGTTTGGTAACAAAATCTAGCTGGGAGAACTGCAGAGACCAGCTCCAAAGAATGACAGGGAAGGAAAGGAAGCAGTGGGCAATTGCCCTGACAACACTATCTTCGCCTGCAAGCCTAAGCAATTATTTCATGCTTCCATCCCACTGTATTCTCCTTTTGTTTCTGTTTAGCTAAATTTCTGAAAGAGCCACAAAATTAATTTTGAGTGTAAATTTCACCTAATGGGTGAGACAAATGATTCTGTCAGAGCACGTTTAATTTGTTTTCCATAGGTTTACACCAACCGAGGTCTCAAACTCAAAAGCTGACACATTTATTTACTCTCCTGAATTGACAGATCCAAATTAGTCCTTTTAATTGACTTGACAAAGAGGCTCCCCATATTTGTAAATCTGTTTCCTAAATACATGTCTATAGTTTAGCTTCATATTCTCTAAGGCATAAGCACAATTAGAATAAGGCATACAAAGGGCTTCCAGCAACAACCTCTGTCCTGTTGCACCTGAGTCATCACCATGCCCGTCAGCTTGTAAGGCATTTTTCTGTATTATCAGAAAAAGCAAATTCGAGCTAAGAGTAAAGTCTCTGAACATATGTTGACATCCTAACCAATGAGAATTTACTTTAACTTCTTTTTGCACAGAGTAGAGCAGAACGTTTTCATTTACTGCAGATAATTTGATTTTTATACTAAGTGTGTGCATTCAGCCTGCTCCAAAACATTTGTATGGCATATACAATCTTGTATTTAACTTTCATCTTTATTCTCATTAAAGTAAACTTAATTCCACCTTTCATCAGAAAAATCTGAGCTCATCAATGCAGAAGCCATTTCTGCAATGATTCACTTTGGCCTTCACTACACGAACAAACTGTGTCTTGGTCTATCTGTATTAGCACAAAGACAAGGAATATTTTCTAAGTGTTCCAGCACTGCTATTTCAACTGGCTTCATACCAATGGAAAACCCACCATGGAGTGGAGGACAACCCCCCCCAAATGGAAGTTTGGCTTTGATATGCTGTCTGAGCAACTGGATACTTCCATATACACAAAAAAAGCCAGGCAAAGTACAACAGAAATGGAGGAACTGAGGTGTGGGAAAGCTATCGACCATTCTGCTTACAGGCAAGAGGGAGAAGAACAGAGAATCAGCAACTTTCTCCAACATGTGAGTCCTGCTCTGGTTCTCCATAACATTCCTCCAGCTCCCCAGCAGCACACTAGAGATGAGGAGGAGCCTAATCCCACCCACTATAATGGTACTGAATACCGACTAGTGCTCATTTTCAAGGAAGCCAGGGTACATTTCCTCAGCTATAATTCATTCTCCTTCCCACAGTTCAAAGAAAGTTTTTATTAAGTAGCATTTTCAGTTGTGACAAACATGAATCCAGAAGAAAGGCCTGCACTCGCATTCAGCTTTTTAAAACACAAACCAGGGACTGGTGAGTGCCAGTATCATACACGAAATCGAGTCACTCAAACTCTCTTGTGAACAGAGTTGAGACTGGGAGGGTTCACAGAATGCTGAGAATGGGAACAGGATCAAAAGCAATGTTCAAGGCATACACAAACTGAAGACACAGGTGCTTTGAAGCCTATACTTCTGTTTTCCTCCTTTTGTAAATCTATACTACAATATGGAGATAAAAGCCACAGTGTGTGTGTGGAAGGTCCTCATCCAGTACATTTTAAGTCGCAGTTTTCTTCTTGTTAAAAAAAATTATAATTTAATACCTCTTTCAGGATTCTCAGATTCGTGGTGCTGTTCACGTTGCACTTGAATAGCATCATCCCTTTTAAAAAAAAAATTAAAAAGCAGCTCTGAACTTTGCTTCTGAGATGGAAGCACCGTCTCTGAACCAACGACGATTCCCATCACTCTTGCTTTGCATCTTTCAAGGCCTGAAGTCTTTCTAAAAGGGGTGGATGGGAGTAATGCCACATTGAAAAGATCCAGTCAGAAACAGGGAATCCTAAATTATCTTTGTTCAGCTTGATCAAAGCTGTATATAGGTCTTTAGCCTTCCCAAGTTCCTTGGCAAATGCATCTGCTTGAAATTCAAATCGTCGGCTTAATACAGTCAAACAAAATGAGAGAACCTGTGGAGAGAAATGTATTAAAAATATTTTTAGAATTCAGCTATCTGTGAATTCCTTACAGTACCAGGAAATACCACAGTATCTGCCCTCCCCCACCACCAGGGCCACACCTGAAACTGAGAGTCTTGCATAACATGGAGCAAAGCCTCCTTATTAAAGCAAGATACCAAACAGCCTCTAGAAACTTCAAACTTCCCCCCTCCCCAGTCAAACAAAAATAATGATTTAAATAGGACGATACTTCAGCATCTGTGCTGTGAAGACCATTTACCTCATTGTAAGGTGAAAAAATAAACTGGAAAATAATCATCAAGCCTATCAGGGTAGGCTGGGTCTCATAGAAACCAAATGCAGCAAAGAGTTCTTTTCGACCGATTAGCACAGCAAACAAGAAGAAGCAGAGGAAGGAATTCATCTAGAGAGAGGAAACAACATTTTTTATTAAGATGAGTATTTCATCTAAAACATGGCCTGTTTATATTACAGACTTGCATAGAAATGCCACTGATTAGAAACAAACAAACAAACAGATTACTTTAGAAGTAGAATCACAGAATCATTAAGGCTAGAAAAGATCTCCAAGATCATCAAATCCAGCCATCAACCTGACACCACTGGCCACTAAACCATGTCCTGAAGTTCCACATTCACACATTTTTTGAACCCCCCCAGGGATGGGGACTCCACCGCCTCCCTGGGCAGCCTGGGCCAATGTCTCACTACTACCAAAAAAAGTTTCAAACCAAACGTATCTGTGCTGTGTCATATTTCTATCTCCTGGAAACAATCTCTGCTTCCATCTAAGCCACTGTGCTTGCCTGGCTTTTCAGAGGCACAGGCAGGACCATGCCTTACCAAGAAGGTGACTGGCACCTTTTCAATCCATATAAATGGCTGTTTGACCTTTCTGGAGTCATGTGGAAGGTGCCAGAATAAAATTTGTTATTGAAACACAGGGACAGAAAAAAAGGGAGATGGCTGTGACAGCAAGGATCAACAGGAAAAGTAAAAGACATTGTATAAGAATTAGTGAATATTTCTGGAAGTGAAGATAAAAATCTACCTATTACAGCAAAATAATAGTATCTAGAAAGTGGATTCACAGACAGAAGTTACATGAGTTAGCAGAGTGGCAAAAGCATCATAATAGCTGCTAGCTAGTAGGGATCAACACTGAGGTCAGAAGCTGGAAGGTGAAAAGGACCTCACTGAAGTGTTCAGCTGCATGGATAAGAAAAAGCCAATATGGAAACAGAAAATTAGAGATTTTCATCAACAGGAGCTTGATAGCTATGTTTACAGCCTGAAAAGCTTGTGAATAGTCTTTCAAAAAAGAACAGAACAGCATTTCTGGAATGGTGCTCACATCTCAAGAAAGACATGATGGAGTTACAAGGTGCACAGGAGGGCAGGTAAGAGAAACCATAGCAACAAAAGAAAGCTGGGAACGTGGAGAAAAGAAGGGTGAGTGATAGCTGGAACAAGAGAGATCTGCACCAAAGCATTTAATTTAACAGAGGGCACAGAGCTGTGGCTTGCAAATAAAATAATTTGAAGTAGGAGGCTGGGGGGAGGGATTCTCCTGTACTGTGCAACGCCCAGAGGCACACGCATGAGTAACAGACAATCAGGCTCCTTTTCTTCAAAGGCAAGGTTGAGCAACCTCTAGAGACTGCTCCAGTGCTCACTGCCATTTCAGCATGCACCAGGAATGGCACAATAAAGTTATTTAGCAATAATCAGTGCACAAGATATAAGAATACGAAATAGGTGAGAATGCCTCCTGTGTCAGATTTCATAATCCTCAGTCACATTCCTTCTCGGCTCTCCAAGGAACAAGACTGACAGAAGCTCTCAGAGTGCACAGAGTGTTCTCAGAGGCAATGGCAAACACCTAAAAAACCATGGGCTGGGAGACAGGACACATCCAATCCTGTATCTACAACAGGGATGGAAATAAACCTTCAGAGGAGCCCCCAAGATTCAAACAGACGAGGAAGAAGTGTTACAAGAGCAAGAAAAACGTGTCCCAACTTCAGAAGGCTGCTGAGATGAATTAAAATGGCAGCAGACATGCTTTCTACCAACCAGATGGAGCAAGGAGGAGACAGACAGGTCAGTGCATAGCACTGGATATAGCAAAGGGAATAAAAAAAGGCAGACCAACTCTCTGTCTCTGAGCACAAGGATAGTGTGTGAACGTGCATGTACTGAGCTGAGGGCAAACCCTGGAAACACCAACAAGTACAGAATGCTCTAGGACACCCCCAGTTCACCATAACTTACCTGGCTGATGATAATATTTTTGACAGTGTGACCTAATTTCCAGTGACCCAATTCATGACCAAGTACAGCCAGAACTTCTTCATTTTTACAACCTTGTTTCTTATTCTGATGAAATAACAAAGCAGAAGTAATATTAGGTATGACTGAACACAACTGAGTAAGTTTCTTACTTATTAGCTTGTTTTTCTTACGTCACTTTAGTATCTCTTGATCAGGCTGTTCCCTTCTGCCAGCACACACACACACACAATTTTCTATTGAGCTTTTGTCAAGAAGATATTTACAAAAAAA
>NW_008582261.1:0-37134 GCF_000691845.1 Merops nubicus | reverse complement strand
ATAAAAAGTGGTTTAAACCACCACAGTAGGAGAGTTCTGGGGTGAGAGCACCAGAGGGAGGAGGCGGGTGGGGACATTGCCAGGCTGCGTACTAACATCACACCTTTTTTGGTCATGGCAGATGCTGGGATTCTCCCCACCTACCTGACATGAATCAGCTATCCCTACCCGACATTGGGTCCCTACACCTGCAGATCAGTGGCACGTAGTCCCATCTGGAAGCAATGGTAGGAGCAAGGCCTCTCCACTGCCTTTCTGGAGGATAGTGAAGAGAGAGCATGGTGTTCATTTTTTTAAATGGAGTAGCTCACATTCAGAGACCTAGAGGTCACTGTGTAAATCTCCCACAGTCTGCCACGTTTAGAAGTGCTGGTGGACTATCACCAGCAGCAATGTGACATTTATCATAATTTTAACCCAGGATGCTACGTGTGCCTTGGGTGCTACCATACGCTTAGTGTTGCATGAGTCCTAGAAGAGGACATGCACATTTTGTCCTGCCTTGTCAGTCCTGTGCTACCCCGCAGAACCAGGACAGATGGGGACTGCAGGCAAGGTGGACAGTTCTCATTAGATGTTATTTTGTGCATCAGGAAGCCACATCTTTTAAACACCAGCGATGTGTTGAGGGCCACCACAGCCCACAGTATTTGCCCTCCGAACTGAGCAACGGTCTGTAGTGAATGCAGAAAGGAGAGTCAGAGGAGGACCAGCCCCACAGCTCTCACTGGCTTTTATCACCTGCACTTGTGGATCAGACACAGGAATGTTTTATACAACATGTTCCTCTCTCCAGTCTTTAGAGGTGTTGCAAGGAATCGGTTGCAGGGTTCACTATTAGAAATCCAAGAACTTATTAGTCCAGGGATCTCACCAGTATAACACTGTTAGTACTCCTTAGCACCTTTTCTCTCCTCTGTGTGACATGGCGTTCTCTGAAAAGCCTCCCCAGAGAGAAAGCTGAGCTGTAGCTGATCACAGAGGCAATACTGCACAGAAATCAACCGCTTCCTCCCTCTGCTGCAGCCCTCCATAGGTCACGTTATCATCACCAGGACTGCTGCTGTCAGAAGCCCTTTCTCTCACTTATATCTGAGCTCGAAACAACCCAAAAGAGTTAACTCTGGTCCATGGTTTTTGAAGCTTTCCAGTCAAAACCAGTACAATGTTGAAAGGCTTGTATATGTAAGGTTTTAATTTCACATTGATTTTATTGAAAATGTCTTTCTTTCACTTGACTAAATTTTATCAATAATTCTCCCAATCCAAAATCATGTAGCACCTTGCAAATCTACATTGTGCCATGATACTGAATAATTTCTTAGTGTAGTTTTGTCCCAAAGGATAAGTAAAACTTTCTTCTTGCAATTAATCTGTCATGACTTGGCCCTTAGCTCCTCTTGCTGATCTGATCTCTCTTCTTAAAAAGAGCTTTTTATAACAGCTATTACACTATAATTGGCATTTTGTGTGGTTTTAGACTTTTTTTTTCCTGTATTTATTTTATTTGGACTCCATGAGTTTTGCCATTTTGGCCTTAGTGTGCTCACTGCTGTGACTCATGTATTCCACAGCTACTGCCAGATCTCTGGGACCAGCACTGTAATTATCTCATTAGGGTTTGTCATTGCAGACCTGACTTAATAGCCAGAGCAGTGATTAGAATTGCTGATTGATCCATGCCACACTTTTGGACACTTGCATCTGAGATTAATAAAGGGATTGTGGATATTAAGGGTTTGAAATGTCAGCGTTCTAAATTAAATTAGTATTAATTAGTCATTCCAGGTACACCAGCTGTTATATATAGTAAGCATTTCCAAATTTGATAATCTGGTAATGATCAGATAAAACTGTCATCTCATAAGGTGTCGAAGAAAGCTCCAGCCTTTCCTCTCTGCCCAGCTTGCTGGAGCCTTGCCGATCACAGCAGGGACCAGGTCCCTATCAGATAAAACTCACAGTGCCATTCAGGAGTGCAACTCGGGCACTGCAGCCCCCGATGAACATTCAGTCTGCAGGACCAGGCTAGACCAGACCAAATGCAAGAAGAGCCCGGAAACGTGCAGAGCGGATCCTCAGCACCGCCTCTCTCATTCCACCTGCAGAGGTCAGGCAGTAGCATGTCCCGATGGTGTCAGAGCAGTGTGAAGAAACAGCGCCATGGAAGGGATGTTCTTCGACCAACAGCTTCCTCCATGCTCTGCCTGAAAACCCAGGGCAAGCCAGCAGTCTGCAGGGTGGACCAAGAGGGCCGGCAGGAGGCTGACTAGGACATGAAAGGCAGAGGCAGGTCCTTAAATTGTTTTGGTCCAAAGTGCTGTGCTATGCAGGGGGACCAGCTCTGGTCCACACTAGACCCAGAAGACAGACTTGCAGTGCTCCCTGTGGCCATGGAGAAAGCATGATGAAACGGCATGCTGTGCATAGTCACTGCATCATGGCTTTTTGTGGCAGCTTGTGACAGCTCTGGGGATGAGCCTAGCACACAGGTCTTCTTGTTCTTTAAAAAGTAATGTTTTAGAAGGAAATTTTGTTATCCTGGGAGGGAATGAAAGGAAATTAGTGAAGGCCTTCCAACTCACTAGGTAACTCCAAATTTTTATGATACCATCTATGCATCCAATGATGGCTTCTACCCCCAAAGGCTGTATGATCAACATGGACATCTTATGTTTCTTTAAAACCTGCTTGGTTTAGTTTCATTGGGTCCATAGCTTGACAAACATAGAACAGATTAAGGAAATGTGCTCTTTGTGTTCAGCTATATTTTCATTTCTTAAAAAGAATTTTAAAATTGTGTTTAATTTGTGAGATTTTGTTTCCATTATTGAATGGAGATAGGGTTCTGAGAGTTTAAAAGTTCTGAAAGCTGGTATTGGAGTGAGGATCATTCTCTAGATTGCTCTGTGTCCAACCTTAAGTTGCATGCTGAGAACTCAAAAGCATTCATTCAAAACCCAGTGACAGGGATCTTGCCTGTGTTATGTTCAAAATCTTGGTTTCCATTCTTGTCAACAGTTTTTTTCTAGATCAGAAATTCCCTTTGAGGGAGATCTGAATACTGCACAAATGGAGAGTCATCCTGCAAAACTATGTGTTACACCTAGAGAAGTTCTAGAAGTCATCCCCTCTAGCAGAGACAGTTTTGGGGAAAAACTCAGCAGACTGATTTCTTTCTAGAGCATTTCGTACATGAAAGCTGCACAGTCCAAGATGGGAAACCCAATTCTTACCTTATTAGTGTTGTGTTTTGTTGCCTTCATTCTCAAGGAAGATGAGCCGCCAGGCTGGAGATTAGGCTTTTCTGAGTCATTTACAGGCAAAATGTAATGACTATACCTCTACATTAAACTCTACAGTGTGCCTACAAAAAACACCAGAGTCAGGAGGAAAATAACACAGTTATGCCCAACAGTAGCTGAGGATCAGGTCACACTATGCCAGCTGCCTGCATTCTGCCTCCGAATGTAGCTTTTCACTTCTTTCATCTCCAAAACCAGGGTAATGGTACTTACCTGCTTTTCTAAAGCGTTTTCAGGCTTAGGGCCAAATACATTTTTTTAAGAGTGATTTATTTTTACCTCTGTCACCATAACTCCATTTGCCTGGGCGGGACACCGTGCACTAATAGCTTTGGGGCTGTGGGCAATTACTGCTTTCTGATCCTAGATTGCTACGCAGCCTGTCTTCAGAGATGTAAGGAATCCTCACAACACTTGTCATGTATCAATCTTGCCCAGTATCCAAAATATTTTCTCAGCTTGAAAAAACTCTTAGGGATCTCCCACTGAGGCTCAAAGGCAGTCATATATTTTATTTATTTTATTACAAGGCATGTAAGTAAAAACTTGCATATCTGAAAAAAGATACTAGATAGAAAACAGTAATAAAATTAACAATTATTTTAAGAAATTTGGTAATAAATACATTTCCCCTCAACATTAAAATGCTTGTTATCTTGCACAACAATAAATACAGTATAGCTCTGGCACAGAGAAAGGCCAAGGCTGGATACAAGGAGTCCATGTTTTTTTAAAATAGCTCAGGTGATTTGTAAAGGTTTGGCATCCTGCACTTGATGCACTTTGATACGATTTGCACTTTAATTTGAATTTTACTGTGATGTTTAAACAGCCGTGTAATCTAAAAATATGAGAGGAAAACTTTTTTAGTTATAGGATTTTTAAATATTTTAAAATATTTTTGAAGTAAGAGGTGTGTAAACTCATTAAAACCAATCTTTGGAAAAAAACCCAAAAGTGTCCTGGTGGCTATTCTACAAAAATGTATTTTTCTCAGCTGTGGGTGCTCAAGCCTGACCAGTCAACTGGCAAAGCACCAAACCCCGGTCAGTTCATCAATTCTTTATACAGTTTTTAAAAAGAAATAATAACAAGGAAAAAGAGTAGATTGTAGTATTTACTTCCCAAGTCATGACAGCTTGAGGTTCTTACACTATTATCTGAAGGTGAGAGGAGAAACAACAGGTACTTTCCAGAGAGCTTCCCAGCATAACTTTGGGTCATTCTGGTCTACGTTTTTCTTGTAAAACTACCAACAAAAATAGAAAGAGAGCTATTTCCATGCATTGTGCTGTTCCTATGCCAGCACTTATCATCACAATGATAACTGTGAACCTAAGTCACTTTGATAGCCCAATCTAATATAGATTGATTGATTGTCCCACGACATAGTTAGATAATGTCCACAAAATGCCACAAGCTCTGGCAGAGTCCAGTGTTCTTAAAGAACCGACAGGTCATGGCAAGACTTGGACTTCAGTTTGAAGGCCATGTTCTTGTTGTTCTTGGCAACGATTTTGCCCCAGAACCGCCTGGCTTTCTTGGGGATGCTCTCCCTCCGTTTCTGGAAGGCCAGGCGCTTCTCGTTCTTCTCCTTGCTGTCCCTGCGGAGCCGGACCTGCCGCACGATGCCTTCGAAGAGCTCTTTCACGTTGTGCTGCACGGCCGCCGAGGTCTCGATGAACTTGCAGTCAAACACCACGGCGCAGGCTCGGCCCTCTGCAAGGTTGCAAGGGGGATACGGCGTGAGCAGAGGGCAGCAAAGAGGTCACGGGCTGCCACCTGCGGGAAGCCAGCGCCACCGGGGGAATTCCTCAAGCCTAATATAGGCACGGATAAGTCTTTAATCACCCGATGCTCCCTGCTAAGCCCATGATTCATCTGCTCTGTGTCATAGTCCCTTCCCAGCAAGGGGGGGTGAATCCTCTCTTGGAAAAGCCCAGTCCTCGCTGTCAGCCCTGGAGGGAGCTGGGGCTGACTGACTTGTGCCAAGACACTGAGGGCTGAGAGGTCAGCTGTCACTCAAAACCACCTGGTCATCTTACTTTCAGACTCCCTCGAATCGCATTAAAGGGTGATGACAGCACCTTCCATGCACACAGCACAGCACAGGAGGCACAGCCCAGTCCTCCTCCATGGGCTCTGGATGTAAACCGGGGTCTTGGGACAGTAGCAGCTTTGGTCTGAATGGACACGTGTACATAACCCTTAAGTAAAGGCAAAACTATGCCTATGGCTTTAGAGGTATATCTGAAATAATAGTTATTATCCTTAGTTACATGAGCCTAAGCTAAACATGACACATCACACAAGCCAATCTATTGTCTTCTGGCGTGCTGTGAATTCATCACCAGGGTGACTAAAGTGTCATGGTTACACCTGTTGCCTTTCAAAAAATTTTTCAAGTGGGGCAGAGAGGAATGAGAAGGAAAATAGGCGTCCCCACGCCCCTGATGAGCTACCTCAGTTCAAACTCTTCACTTGGGGCAACTGTGACAAGGGCCAGGGGAACTGTGCACATCTCCAGTGAAATAAAAACACCAAAAGTCTAGCTCAACTGGGAGACAGAAGAGCAGAACAGCTACAGAGAGAAGAAAATGTTAGGCAGAGAAACCCATGTTCCTGGTGGGCCAAGATGAAATCATTTCATGCATTGCTGTGTGTTATATTGTGCCACCTAAGGCTCAGGGAAGTCTCCAAGTAGGGATTTTACTGACTGCAGACCTTGAGAGTTGGCAGTAGCTTTCCCAGCAACCTCTCCACTCCTATTTATGGGCTTAGTAGTTACTCCTTTGTCTGCAGCCGAGGGAAGATTGTTTCATCCTCCCAAGGAAAGACTGCAAGGAGATCTTTCCTGAATGACTGCACAGTCCCTGCCCAGACCAGCAAAACAATGGGTGACAGGGAAGTTTAATTCATCAGGGAGGACAGAGAACTGGTTATAAAAAAGATATAATCTTTGACAGCAGAATAAAGGAGGCTAAACTTGTTATATATAAACCTATTGGAAATCCAAAGGGTTTCCACCCACCAGGGACATCACCTACTGCAGTGGTCTTACACTAGGAGCTGGAAGGGAAGAAATTCAAGCTGCTTTTATGATGGTCCCTAATAAATTCAGGAAAGGGATTATCCAACATGTAACAGCATAACCAAAGGAGGCTTAAGAACCTTGCAGACCCCTCCCAGTCCTCTATCCTCTTTTCCAGTCCTCTGTTTTACTGCTCTTTTATTGCCCAGTCCTGATGACAGCATATTCCCCCAGCCAGGCCTCTGCGTTTCGTTCAAAAGCTACTAGATGATTCTTCACAACCACATTGTTCTTATCCTCATCATTTACCTACCTGCCACCGAAACTTCGCGGCACCTGACAAGGTCGCTTTTGTTGCCAACCAGGATAATGGGGATGTCTTCTTTCTGGCGCGCCCTGCGGAGCTGTATTCTGAGCTCCGAGGCCTTCTCGAAGCTCGCCCGGTCCGTGATGGAGTAGACAATCAAGTAGGCGTCTCCCACCTGCATGCAGTGGTCTCGAATCCACTCTCCCTCGCGCTGTTCCAACGAAATGGTCAGACACGGTTATGCCCGGAACAGATTTTACTTAGGGAGTATGACATCCTGCTGTAACTGTAATGGGTGCAGTGTGAATCACAGTTACACTACAAGGAATTCCAACGTGGTGATGGTATGAGCGCTTCACCACAAAGGAGGGCAAAGCCTGCCACAAATAACTCATTGTGCTGGCTTTAGACTGGAATGAACACGGTTTGGAAAACGGCTTCAATGTTTTGTTTTATCCTTAAGAAAATAAAGAAGGCTTGTGCTTCTCAGGCTCACATTGCAGAGCCATTAGGCATGCTTGGCTTTGTGCGGGAGTGGGGTTAATCCTATATTTTCCTTGATGCTGAAGTATGGAAAACATCTACTTTTTTTCTCCCAAAAGATATCTATTTTTTATATTAACAGTCACTCATATACACTTTTCTTTGGGTTTTTGACTAGAACAAGTAAAAGTACCTTATTATCCCACATGTCAAGCAGTATAATGGTTGCACTTTCCCCATCCACCATCAGGGTTCTTTCATACGTGTCTTCTGGAAAGGAAAGCAGAAATGTCAGTAATACATTATTTTGTGGCGTTGTGTACATTACAAAAACCAAGTAGCTGAATATGTACAATTAGTTCACAGTTCAAATTACTGAGCCAGATTTTATGCTGGTTCACATTCAGTTCTTTCCTTATTTCTATCACCAGTGAACCTGCCCTCTGTTCATTACTGGTTGTCTGTCTTTCCATGATATATGAAGGAGGCTGAAAGATCAGGAAATGAAATGTTCATTATTTTGGCTGATATTCTCTTTATCTTATGTGGGAGAGAAAAAATAGAACCAGTGGAAGAAATAACCAAAGGCTGAACATTTGCCCCATGGGAGCAGCTGGGTCCAGTGAGGCTGAGTAATGGAAAATATTTGCTTTCGCTTTAGCAGGGACAGTTTACGGGTGAACAGTCACTGCTGCTGAGAGCAATACAGTTAACAGCCTACCAAGCAATGAGGACAGGGCTTTGTGAGACACGAGCTGTTGAATTTTAGAGAGTGAGACTCTGCTGCATCCTAGTTCGCTCCCATTTCATGGTTTCCAACATTACCTTTGATATCAAAAAAGCAAAAGCATTAAGAAACCACAGAAGTTCAGGTATTTTGTACTGAGGCCACAAAAATTCATACCTAGATTATAAATACTGTATGACAAAGTTCTGCTTAGATTTGGGGCAACTGTTCCCACTCATAATTTCAATCAATCCTCACTGTGAAATCTCAGTCTAACTTCTGAGTTAAATACTAATCTTCCTTCTTTTTGCCAAACTGGGGACATATGGATGAGTGATTTAGACCCATCCCTAGGGCTTCTGAGCATACCACCCCTCTCACTGCAGTGTTTAAGGGGCCTATTCCAGCCACACTTGTAGATAGGACTGTGTCTTAACTCTTGCCTCACAGAACTTCTGCTAGGCATTAATGGCATGAACTTTCCCCTAAAGTGTTATCAGAGCCTTTCCTCAAAGCCAGGAGACTACATCCTTGTGAAAGAATGAGCCCAAAATATAACATATTTAAAATAAAATAAAAAAGAGTCCTGTCTTGACACATCTTAAAATGGTGACATTAAAAAGACAGAGCTAATCTACGAGAGAGGTTTCCCTTGCAGGCCAAATAGCGTGACATTTGTCTTTTTGAGTTAGCTTAATCTCACAGTCAGTAGCAAAGCCTGTCCACAAAAGCAGCTGTATTCCCTCTGTGAGCTGGCTACCCTGAAGCCATCCTCTCTTGTAATAAAATTTCCAGTTTGCAGGCTAAAGTTTGGAGAATAGTTTCTTCAACTGACCAAGCATCTGCATGGGAACAAGCTCCATATACACCAGAGGATAACATCCAGAGGACCCCTTCTCCACTCCATTACATATGGAGAGGTTACAAATATGTAATGACACTCCTTGAAAATATTATGCCCAAATATTCATATTCAGCATTGCCTTGCACCTTTGTCAAGACTATGGAACTTCCACGGGATATAAAACACACTGAAAGTAAGCAAGGAGCTAATCTCATGTTTATTTCAAAGCTGACACGAAAAAAGGAGAGATATAACAGCAAGTTTTCCAATACCTCAGCAGAGCCGGCCTTGAAAATCTGTCACTGCTACACTCTAAGCAATATTGCTGGGAGTATGAAGGTAAGAGAAAACCATACAGCTTCACATTGAGGGGATGAAAACTGTCTGACAGGGCTGTGCAAAGCAAATCAGCTGCTTTTTCTGACTGCTTGACCAAAGGTCCTGCTCCAGCTTGCTCATGTAGCACTAGGAAAACTTTAGCAGACAAACTATAGGTTGAGGAGCTGGTGGGATTATGGGGAAAGTTGGTGGTAGAAGTTGAAGACAAAGCACACCTGAATAACTAACTCAGAGTGACTGCACCATGGGGAACTTCATATTCCCCAAAGCCACAAAGATCTGTGCCACCAGTCCTGTGACAGCAAGCAAGGAAAATGTGAGTCCAACCTTCCTGGTAGTGGGCTGTATTAAATCCTGAGCAAAACCTCTCCTAACTGGAGAGTTTAAGATATGAAAAGCTGTCCTGCCTATGCTCCACTGAAGGCTGGAAGAGAAGCCCAGAAACTCTGTTCTAGCACTGGCATCATAGCACCAAGGGAGTCCAGGCAGGAGAGGGAAGGGACATGAGAGAGACAATGAAAGTCCTGCACACTGGCAAGAGAAACCAGCCAGCAACCTGCATGTCCTCCAAAGGTGACAACATCTACATCCTTAGAGCCACAGCATGTTTCTGTTGCAGTACAATCCTTTCACATTAACACCTTGCACACAATATAGCTCAGGCCTTAGTGCCACTGCTTCACCTTCTGCATGATCTGATCTTTGGAATTAAAGAACACTTTGCACTCCTAAACAAAGCAGAAGGGGGAAGCACCAAAGAAAACCCTGAAGCTTGTGCCTTTTCCCTCTCTCTGGGCAATAGGAATTTTCCTACACTGCTAAAGGACCTTTATCTGGTTTTCCCTTAGAGGAATCCATGCTGTGCAAGTAACATGAAACGAGGAGGAGACATTTTTACTCAAACACAATACAGACTATGCTGAGGCAATGTGTTTATACAGAAAGGCTGAGGTGACTTCTAATGGCAAATATTTCGAAGGTGACAGAAGGACGCACCATTTGCTTTTCCATTTTTCTTTATATATTCTTTCTAGGCATTTCATTCTTGCAGACAATGAGGATCATTATTTATTTTCGCCCCGCTACAGAAAGCTGGAATCAGCCTCATGGAACCAGTGGTGACACAAATGTTGGACCAGCATGAAAGCTGAACCAGCCTCTTGTGTAGCATCATCACAGGCAGGAATGAGGCAGCTTCCAACAGGTATTTGGAAACGAATAGCATGGGAATGTGAAACTGTTCTCTTTCAGAGGCTTTCAATCGTTGTTGGCAAGTAATTTACTCATCTTATTTTGTTTTCTTTTTTTCTTAAGGGATGCACGAGTTGCGTCAGTTTTGATGATCAGGTCCAAATATTTGTTGCTTCAATTTTGATTAAATGGCCTCTTTGTTTTTCTGTGCCAATTGCTACCGGCAGAGCTGATTGCGAGCAAACACAAACACCCCATGGGGCACAACCACCTACCTCCCAGCAGCTCGCAGTCGCTGTCAATGCTGTCGTGCACCCCTGCGAAGATGTTGGCCAGCGAGGACTTGCCCACACTGTGCTCCCCGATCAGCACCACCCGGTAGCAGCTGCTGCCAGACTCCGAGGAGATGACCGAGTCGGACGACTCCGAGGACCAGCTCCTTCTGTAATACTCGTCAGGACTGATGGTGTAGCGCTTCTGCGGGTTGTACTCGTTGGAGTCTTTTTGGACCAGCAGGTTCTTCCCATCAGCAGGGATGCTCCAGCGCTGCTGCTGCTGCTGCTGCAGGCTGCTGTTGTGGGTGCGGCGCATGGTAACGTTGTTGAGGGTCATTTTCTATCCCTAGTGAGAAATACGGAAACCACAAACGTGACCCACAAAACATTTAGAAATGCATTAACAGTTTCTTACTAACCTCCAGGCAGCACATCCTGCTCTTCTATAGGGATCTAGCGTACAACAAAAGAAAAATGAGACTTTCTGCACTCTTTCATAGTCGCTGGTACACAAGGAAATATGTCTAGTTAGTGAGTCAGAGGCTTTTTCTTGGGGATGGTACCGCTCTCACACGCTAAATCCTACCTTTGTTCAGCCTTTACAAGCTCATGGCTGTGCTAGATGCATCCCAGCCCTGGAGAAAGTGAGGCACTGCTGTGTCCCAGGAGGAGAAGGACGGTGCAGAATTCATCACAGCTGTCTTATACAGGAGCTACACACTCCTGCTCCCCATCTGTTGTGCTTAACTGGTGGCAAGGAGAGGCACCAGTCTCAGTTGCCTCCAACTCTCAAAGCAGCTGGGTTTACTGTGTATTGAGCTGAAACTTTTGACAAAGCAATAAGGCATCACTCGCTGCACCCTTAGGCAGCCCTGATATGAGAAATGAGCCATGGAAGCAAGTCTTGCTATGATGGGGTGGATTTGGCTCTTGTCTATGCCTGGGTAAGCAAAGAATGATTCTGTTTCACATATAGCAGCTTTCTGGCTGGTATGAGGGAAGGCACGGTCAAGTCCAACAGCTTTTCTGAGGAGTTACAGGTTCAAGCTACAGGAGGCAGCACGGGGAGAAAAAGTTCATAAACTTACAGGTATTAAATCAACAACTTCATTTACTGCACAATCAGCTAGATAGGTTTTCTCTTCTTATCTAAGCATGGCTCAGTTACGCTTTACTCAGTAAACTCTATTTTGCCTTGCCTGGAGACAGAGGACAGTGATGTCATTCTCACAAGCCAACAGCTACCATTTTTAGGAAAGTTACTTTGATGCATTCCAGTTCCCAAAGTGACATTTATTTAGACATTTTGCTTTTTGCCATAGATCCGACATTTCTCAGGTCTCATCTCCACATTAGTAAAGAGTATAATTGTCCATAAAATGCACCTGACCCCTTTCAAACCTGAATAATAGGTGGTGAACAACAAAAAAAAAAAAAAAAAAAAAAAAAGTACAGCAAAGTATCAAAACATGTACAAATCACTATTCCTCTTCACACAAAAGTGTTTGAAAACTTCTGTGAATAAATGCACAGTAGGACATAGGACAAATATATAGAAAAAGCACACTCTATCTGAACTTCTTACCACATACACAATATTTTCTCTGTGATGCACAGCACTTAGGGGCAAAATGAGATCATTTGCACTGTCCTAGTCAGAGTAACTTTGTCAGCAAGAAATACATCTCAACTACAAATCACGCACCAGGCAAAGGCTGCTTCACAAACAAAATGAAATATTTACTGTGGTTGAATTTCAAAATGCATTTTTTCCTTGCAGTTTCTCCACTGAAAAGACTAGGAGAGAAAAGTGAGCTCTGATTCAGTCAGACAAGAGAGCCTAACAGAGAACCTGCAATAAACAGTCACTCACTAAACCATCACAAACACGAACATTTTACAATTTCACCCCTAACAAATTATCATCCTTCATTAAACATAGCCAAATGAGTCCCTGTCACACACTGCATTCCAAGTTCAAACTGGTGTTGATAGCCCATACCGCATCTAGCTGTCTGGGTCTCCAGCACCGACAGTAAAAGAGAGAGTCTGAACCAACTCTTACTTCTGCCAGGCTCCTCCAGGCAGCTGAGTCCTTTGCTGGCACTGCCCTTGCTGTGCTCTGCTCAGCTGCTCCGCTGGAGTAAATCCTCTCCTGCTTTGGGGCTGCCTCTTTAATTCTTTCTCTGCAAACCTGGTTTATATTAAGCCCATCTGATCAGAGACAGGGCTTTTCCGTGACGTGGTTGGCCTTTCCATACAACAGCCAGCCCCCAGCTGGGAGGAAACAGACATGCAGAAGAGCAAAAACTTGCAAACAATCTCAAAAGACTTACTCAAAATCATATGATTGTCTTAATATTGCCAGTAAAACAAACACATTTGGTTCTTGCAAGATGAAAACAGGAAAGTGGAAAAACCCAAAATAACACGTGCATTTCACCTCACTCAGTTTTTCATTCAAATGTTATTAAAATTAATGATGTTTAAAAAATGACATAAGTTCCATTAACGCATAAAATGCTGTAAGTGTATTATGTTCTGTGCAAAATACACTTAATTCTGCTGGACAAAAGTTTTCTTTGGAATAAAACATCTGAATGTTATTTTGTACTTATCTTAAAAGTACAAATATTATTCTGTTTGTTTTGTTTTCTTTTGTTTTATTTTAGAAAGCTCTAATATATATATACAATCCTATTTTTCTCTCTGGGCCTCAAAGTGACTGCACCCAGGTTCCTGAACTGCATAATCGGCTCTCACTTCTGCTGCAACTCTTTACCAGCGAGGGCTTGAAAAAACAGTGGTGGAGGGTGGCAAAGATGCATCAGAACACAAAAAGTGTGCACAAAGTCAGAGCAGCACAGTGCTGATGCTGTCCACAGGAAAGATGAATATATAATGTACATGCTACAAAACAAAGGTTTTTATAAGTTTTTGCATTTTAATAATCTTATGGCAGAAGGAAAAAAAATCCAAACTTGTGATGTGTGCCACCAAGTGACACTTCTAGCAACAGATGCAAAATACTTCTTGATTAACAAATGAAGAGTAATAAACTCTCACTTAACTACTCAGAGGGGCACCACAACTTACACAAAAATATATGGAAACTCTGTAGTCAGCTCTCAGTTATCCAGACTCTGAATTAATTATGATGAGCTCAAAACCAAGCTCCTACTGCTTTCCTTTATATTTACAATCTCTTAGTTACTCTATCTGCCCCTGAATCTAATAGATGACTAATTCCTGTCCCGCACATAGGAAGTCTGAACAGCTTTGTTTCTGAACAGGGGAAAGAACATTTTTTTCATGAGCCCATTCTTCCCACCCTTCTTGCTACAGGCGAACAAGTCTTTAACTGACAACGTACCTTTATTAAAGGGAGCAGTGACATGCATAAAATAACATCTCGTGCTGTGTTTGCATCATAGCACTTATTTCACATTTCCTCAGCTGTAAAATTGATTGTTTTTCCCCTGAAAAAGCAGACTTTTACAAAATTCTTCAATTGAAATCTGCTTGCTTTGTTTTTCCTTTGGCTATATTGCATTCCTTTGTCTTTCAAGTAGATTTTCAGGGGCCTCCTGAGCCCTCTCTCAAGTTTGAAGAGCCAGGAGCTTTTCCCAAAATAATATGTGTTCATCAGTGTACATGGGAATTATTCAGATCTACCAAGAGGACCAAAAGTATATCCTGATTTTCCTTCATCTGTTTTTCAGTGCTTGGCAACAGCTGAAGTAGCCCCAAGTCCTCCATCTCCACCTTACCTGTCTCTTACACATTAGGCTCTGAGTCTCTGCTGCTGTGTGATAATCCCAAAGAGCACAAAGTACCACATCTCTCTGCACAGGATGTGCAGAGTGCCTTTTAAAATTTACTGCACAAAATGCAGCAACATCTCTGCTGGGAAAGGTTTATGGCATGGCCAGTGGTTTGCAAAAAAAGTTTTTATTGTCAGCATAATCAGTTGAAGTTGCTGATTTTTTTTTGAAACATGCTGAAAATCATGAAGGTGAATGGTGGCTGAAGTACTGTGCCACCTCAGGTTCACTCAACTCTCTTTATGTTGTCTTTAATTTGTCACTGCAAGTGAAAGAGAAAAACCTATCCACTGTAGGACTGGAGAGATTTATGGCCAGATTGATCTCAGCAGCACTGTAGGCTCTAACACCTCACCCCAATGTTTAACATCTATCACAGTAGGAAGTGCAGACAGTAGAAATAAACCAAAGTCAGAAATCCATGGTGTTTAGCTATGGATAGTGTTAGATTAGGAACTGCTTGACACCATCTTCCACTTCCTCTTCAGAAAATTCAAGGCAGACAAAGAAAACGCATGCTTTCCAGTGAGCACACAATACATCTCTTCGATAAAGCCATCCGTAAGGGTTGGCCCAGCTGTGGCACCAAGCACTTGCATTTGGGAAACTTGGAAAACTTCCTTTGTATTACCTCTTCTGAGCCTATTCAGGTTTTCCAACTGGACAACTAACACTTCGGGTCCCATTCTGTACTACTGGCCATCTTCACATGATGAGGAGCTCTCGTTCCTCAAGGAATGCCATCAGAACTCATGAATTTCAATGTTAATACCTGTGGGGAAAACTTTTCCTTACTTTTTTTTAAAAGTGTGGAGAAGTGCAGAATTTTCAGCCTACTGGAAGTTACTTGCAAGGAATAACAGCAGGTTGATTAATCAAATGTACAAAAGGAGCCCATCTCAACAGGACCAACTATAGGTTTGGATTTCCAAATACAGTCCCATAGATGGATGGAGGCTGATGAAATGGTGGACTGCTGAGCCCTCTTGCACTCTGCACTGGTGAACACTTCTGCAACTTAGGCTGCCTGAGACACAGGCACGAGAAGAGACAAACCATAAGGCCAGCTGCTGTCATAAAGACCCGAGTGCTTGGATACGACTGCCTGGTGCAATATTAAAACTCAGAGCGATTGCTTTTCACCCATCTTATCCATTCTCTGCCTCAATAATCACGTCTTAAAGGAATGCTCCTTGCAGCCAGGATGAAGTAAATATCGCAGAGCAACAGCTCTGAAATCCTTCTCCAACCAGTTACAATTAGAGCAGGTGATGCCCAGAGCAATTAAGAAGAAATTTTCCATTGGATAAAGAACAGCAGTGCTTTTTAGCTGACAATTATCCATTTTTGTATTTATGTACATGAAGGGAAAAGCAGTTCCACAAATCACCTTCTGGCATAAGGGTTGTGTACAGAGAGGACCTGAATCAACTTGGAAGAGAAGGGAAATGCAAGGGGAAAAAAATTTTTAAAAAAGGCAGGAAGAACAAAATGCAGATTTATTTTAATAGAAATTGAATGCAGAGTGCATTAAAGTGCACTTTCCCCATATGCATTCCACAGGAGAGTACATCTTTATTGTTCTCCTCAGAGGACCTGACTTGGTAGACTGTGTTCTGAACAGTTAGTTGCCTGCAAAGGCAATGTCAGAAGCCACTGTCTTCCTTTCCTCCAGACCACCATGGTATTTAACATTTTGCACTGCTTCTCACATTCTTTGGTGTTGGCTGGCCTTTGGCAGTTCTCAGCCCCTCCAGTAGCCTCAGCTGTGAACAGAAATGGGTTTGGGTCTAGGCACAATGCTGGGCTGGACAGTGCCAGACACACCAGGAGCACCTGCAGCTACTGTACACCCTAGGGGAGCTAGGTGCCACCATCCATTCCTGCAGCACAGAGGGCCAAAAGCAGCTCGGTGAGCAAGTGTAGAACAATAAACAAAAATACATGTGCAACGAAGCTCCACTAAGCCCATAGCAATGAGACTGCTAGCTTGTTTACACCAACTCACACTCACAGCTTTGCCTTTGACTTTCCTGCTTCACATCTAATGACCAGGTAAGAAGTTTCATGCTGAGTGAGAAAGGTACCAGGAATAAAATACTCTGAAATTGGGAGGTATGAGGTAGGGAAATCATAGAATTGTTTTGGTGGGAAGAGACCTTTAAGATCATCAAGTCCAATCATCAAAGGATTGTGTACCTGAGGATAACTACTGAGGGTCTTAAGTGGGGGACAGGGCAGAGAAAGACACTCAAAAATTGAAGATGAATAAAATTTTTATTTCTTTTTAGGGAAGCAGGATCAGAAGCATCTGAAAGTGCCACACCCTCAAGCTAATAAAAGGCCACTGCTCCCTTCAGAGGAGTAGATTGTGTAGACTCTGTTCCCAGCAATTGCTTGCAGGGGACACTGAATTTGTTCCACCACCTTTTTCCCTCCCAGAGCACAGCAGCATTTCTCAGCTCTTTAACTGAGCACTAAAAGCAGAATGATTCTTTGGTGGAGGACAAGGACAGGGAAGAAGCACTGATCTGTTCTCCTTGTGCACCAGACAGCAGTAAAAGCCGGCATTAGAGTTCTCCAGGAAGAGGATTGCCTTTAATCAGCTACCTCATTAGGGAACTCCTCATTAGTCTACTACTTGCAGATAATCTGGATTCTGATGTACCAAAAGGAAGCTGTGCTCTATATCTGTGCACTGCAGAGCCTTGGTGATGGTCACGGGTGTCCAAAAGGTGTTTTCCCCGTTCATTAATGTTCTGTCATTAAGCCGGCAGAGTCAAACGCTCAGCAGAGAGTGAGAAATGAGCAGCCAGAGGAAGTAATGCAGTTCTATTAATAATAAAAGACAAGATACTTCTTAGTCTAGTTAATCGAAAAGAAAAACAATTAAAACAAACATCAGTTGTGGAAAAAAAAATAGTAAACAGTAAATGGCAAAAATTGATTATTTCTGTAAGATTTACTTAGAAAAATGACTACCTATTTCCTACTCTTGCACTGAATGATGTTAACAAATTGTACTGATAATTGTCCAGGGAATAGTATTAAGTAATATATGACACAAATAAATGTGCTTTTCAAATGGCATCAATGCTAATTTAAAAAACAAAACAAAATATTCTAATAATAGTGGGATGTGAGCTACACATAAATGTTCTTCGAATGCTGAGCTAAAAAAACCTTCAGACATGGCATCAACACAGACCATTTTTTTGCAGTTCAGAGCTTAGTTTTACGTCACAGTCCCCAGCACAATGAGGTTCAGGAGCCATGGTCTCCTTTGCAGCTGCAGGATTTACGGATTTCAATAGCTTGATTTTATAGCACTAAGTCATGGTGGTAATTTAATGATAGGCAACTTCTGCATAAGCAAACCATAGGTTAGAAACTTCAGCAGCATAATCTTCAGAACTGTCAAAGAGAGATGCAGAAAAAAAGTCTTTTGCTCTAAATGCAATTACTTCTTCACCGTGGTGCACAAGACTCTTACCCTGAGTGCAACCAACAATAATTACCAATGCTCAGGCATACTCACACAAAAATACAAAGGAAGCCCTCAAAAACCTGCCAATAAAAGCAAATTTACTTTAAAAATATTTCATGTGGTGGCCAGAGCTTGACTTTCAGGTCCTGATTAGGTCTATCTACATGATAAGCCTGCCTGGGATGGAAAAGGAGCACCACTGAGCTCTCTGACCCACCTCAGTGTGTAAAACTACTCCTAGTTTCACATTATTAAAAGGTGTTTTTGGGTCACTGTCTGGGTGAAGGAATCTCATTGCTGTAGCTGGGGCTGATATGGAGCCTTGGGAGGGTGGGCAGGGCTGTGGGTGCTCTCAGTGCCACTTGGTGCATTCCTTGAGGAAAGGTGGTAGCACATGGTTGAGGTTTGGCTGAGGCAGCACTGAGTTTGGCCAGGCCAGTTTCAGTTAAGGTCATGCCAGGGCCGAGATTCACATCTGCACCTGGAGAAAGGTGAGGTGTAAAAGCACACAACACACAACAGTGGCTAAACCAGTTACACTCTTCTTCCAAAAGATAGTCAGGCCACAGTGGGTGTACGGTGTCTGGGCATTGTATCCCTCCCCAGCTCTCTCTTTACTGCACAGGCAACTAGCAGTAACAAACCCACAGCTAAATATGGTCTGCCTGCAGGGAGCCAGTGGCTCTTGTCTTTCCCCGTTTACAGTATCATCCATCCGGTGCCCCTGGTTCAGCACTCGGCTGCCCGCTCGCTGCTCCAGCACCTCGTAATGTGATGATGCTTCGTGCCATTGCTTGGTGATTCATCACCTTGTTTGGATTTTCTGGCTCCCAGGCTCATGTTTATCACCAAAACACGTTCTCTCCAGCATCAGGCTGTAAGCGAACTGGAGCCACACGAAATGCTGTTGAGAGAGATGCTCTATGCAGCCAGGCGTAATTAACGGCTATTTAATTGAACAACGACACTACTGTTATTTATGTGGCTTCACTCCCACGTCTTCCAGTGTGTACCTTCCACTTTGCCAAAATGGAAGATTTGAGAATTAATATATCAGTGCAGATACGTTGTTTATTTTCTTTTTGAAGATCTAATTCTTCATTTCTGTTGTACTGTGTTCATGACAGGACGACCAAGTGCTGGGACCTGCAGGCAGGATTCACTTCACCTCACTTAAACTACTTGCCTTGGTTCCCAGAGGGAAGCAGACAGTGTTGACCAAGCAGCTCCAGGGTAATTCATCTAACACAGGTTGCATGACTCATGGAGCTGCCTCTCTCCCCACTGATGACAGGGGGAAGAGGAGATGAGTCTCTCTGCACTAATGCTAGCCACTGTCTGAAAGCTAGACTGGGAGGCAAGTGAAATGAAGAAATCCCTAGCAGCCTAAGGGCTAATTCTGACCAGTGCCTTTTCAGATGGGCAATAAGTAAGATGAGGTTTAAGATGCAATCATGACATATGCAACACTGAATAAAACTATCCCACTGTAGTGCAGGAGGTGAATAAATGCCCAAGAAACTTGTCTACAAAACTGGAGAAACCAAGTACACGTGCCAGATTCAGTATGGATGACAACTGAAATCTTTTCCCACTAGCTGCTGGGACACTTCTGGGGTGGAATTACTTTTGTTGCCATCCACACTGACCAAGTGCCAACCGCTGTTTCTTCACAGCCTCTGACATATGGTAGTATGGCTTGTGGAGTTTTCTGTCCTGCTTCTGAAGCCAGCGTGTGCTATCAGTGTACATCACCACAAACAGATCCTGCTCCAGCCAGCCAGCCTCCTGAAAAAAGGAAGATCACAGCCAGCACGTTTCCCAGGGAACATACTCAAAAAAATACCAGGAGTTACAACATTGTCAACTTCAATCTTACTCTGCAAAGCCAGTTCCTTGGCACTGAAGGCTCTTGCTTTCCTGTAGGAGACAGAAAAGGGTGCTACAGCCACAGCAGGCTCTTCTCAAGCCCCCTGGCTGGGACACATGCATGCATACATATGTGTCTGACTTCAAGCTGCTGGGTGACCTCCTACAACCACCACTTACTTGTCTTTTGCTTTCTCTCTATTTTTTTTTTTTTTTAAATTATTTGCTTTGAAAGCAAGCAGTAAACAAAAGAGCTGAACATAATAAGAAGGCAATCACTGACAACAAAAATCAGCTATTTTGATGGCCAGCAGAACCTTTAATACTTACACTGCATTGTGCTCCAGTGCAAATCATGCATCTGCAAAATGGACATCTTTGTGATCATGTGTGGGACAATGTAATCCTTTTGAGAAGCAGTGGCCTGCAAGGTCTCTTTCACATGTGTTTTTCCTTCCTCATGGTAATTAACACACTATTTAATGCTTTCTGATCATTTTCCACAGCAAATGCTACTGAAGTTTCACATTAATAAGGGAGGACTTGTTCTCATGAAGCCAAGGACATTGAGCATGCTACTGATTCAAAGATGTGAGCTACTAGAAAAGGGAATGTCCATCAGTAGCTCAAGTACATTTCTCAGGCAAGCTGCCCCAAAGCTGGGTACCTGACATGCATTGTTCCTGTGAAGCATGAAATTAGTGAAACTGTTAGAAAAAAGCTTTGATTTCTTGAGCCTGTGGAAGTAGCTACAGTCCTGGTTTTCACCAGTCCTCTGTGTTGGTGGAAGTTTAATCAATGGCCAGGCTGGTAGATTTAGATGCTAAAAGAAAAAAAGCTAATTCATAGTCACAAGCTCAAGGAAAGTAATTCTAGCATGACACAAACTAGATCTGATCATTGATGCTCTACAAATCTCAATTCTGTGTAGCTGGCAATTTGGCCAACGGAGAGAGCGAGCAAGCCAGCGCACAGCCACGCCACCCCTCCCGTCACACCGCGTGGCCTCTGCAGCCATGCTCTGATGCACTTCAAACAATTCCGCCTCATTGTAAAGACCCAACGTACCACAGACATGAACTGAGATGATAAAACACATCATAGTGCACGAATAGAGATGTGAGGGAGAACAATACGGACATGTCTCATTGCAAAAGGCAGAGGAAATATTTTAATCTAGCTACGAGCCCACTCCTGTTTGACTTCTGACCTGAGACTATGCTGCCAGCAACTACATCACGACTGCTGGGCAGTATAACACCGCCTCCAGAAGCTGTTTACCTTATTAGTAGGGTGTTCACGAGTGGCAACTTTGGCTCAGTGAGTCAGTGGAAGGAAGCAGGCTTCTTCAGAAGGGACAGCAGAGCAGCAAAGGTAGACTTGAGCTCTGGATTGCCTCCTGCAGTCTCCCTTAGCTGCGGCCTAAGAAAAAGATGAAGCTACAATGAGCAGCACCCTTAGGGGAAAAAATGTTCTTTCATTAGAGGATCACACGAAAAAAGTCTGATAGGTCACCTGAACATCTTCAAATATCTGCTGTTATGAAATGCCTCCTTCTGTCACACTGGTATATAATATAAGCCACCCTTAAAATAAGTTAAAACCAAGCGTAATTGCAATTTAAAAACATGTCCAAAGTACAAAAAGGGAAAACCAGTGAAAGTCCACATGTGCCACAGGGGATGAACACCTCGTGCCCCATACACCTGCACATTTCTGGTTCAACAAAACCCATTCAACACGTGTGCCTAGATGCTTCTCACACTTCACACAAAAGATGGACAACATCTACTGCCTTCATTACCCTGGATTCTCCTTGCTGTCTACCCTCATATTGCAAGAGGCCTTCAATATCACATTCTGATCATTTCCTGATTAACCAGATGATTAGTATTGTCCTTATATGTTGCATATTACTTGTTAAAATTCTAGCAGAATAAAAAAATAAAAACAGGAGAGGGAGAAAGGTTGAGTGACAGAGATGGCGAGAAAGTGATGTCTTAATCTCAGAATAGCCTTCTTGAGATTATGCAGGTTCATGCACTTATTTAAAGATTTTACATCATTTGTGGAGTGTCACTCAGTTTTTTATATTGCTTTCATCCCAGGAAAGTGCTCTCTTTAGAAGTCCTTAGAATCTCAGAGCCCATTGTCTCAGTCTCGTATTGCCTATAGTAATATGACTGTTTCAAGGTGCCAAGACTCCTCAGCCCAGAACAACGAAGAGAGACCTAAAAACTCCACCACTTTGGCTTTCCAAAGCATTCCTCAAACATCAGTAACACAGCTGTTCCCATCATGGATTTTTACATAGCCTACAGGCAGGGGAGGCCTTTGTCCAGCTTTCTGAAAAGCTAGAAGTTTCCCCACGGGTGCTCTAGCACTGGGTAGCTCCAGTACACTTGCAGATATGCCTAAAGCAAATATTGGCTGCTCTGTTCACACTGGGAGTTGTGGAGCAAACATACAAACTCATGTGCAGTCCTTGTTGGAATTCAACAGAAAAGGGGACACACACATTTGATTAACTTCAGGCCTGAAGCCTGTAGAACTGAGAGAAAATGAGGCTGTGAGGGTGAGGACAGCCTTCATTAACAACATTTTATCAATGAGAGAAGACTTGAGACAAGATAAGATGAGATTGTCTCTTTCCTAGCCAGGAAGCAGTCAAATTCTGGAGGTATCAGACATGAAATGTTACTGTCTGTGAAGGATATACCTGGCTTGCAAGAAGATGGTTTTCGGATTTTTTCTTTTCCCTTTCTGAAGAACACCAGAAAGCGTTTTTCACAGTGAACAAAAAAGTTCCTGAATTTTAGAGGAGTGGAACCAAAAAGTTACGGAACAGAAAGACCAGATTCTTAATACACAATGTGTGTGGAGTGAGCTCTTTCCTGGGGTTGTTCTGCATCTTGAATGTACTTGGCAACACTCTGCTGTTGGCCTCACAACTCTAGACCATGCCAGTGGTTTCTCAGTAGCAGCTGCATATGGCATAGCTCTCTGCTGAAGATGCTTTTCCACCTTTACCAGATTAGCATCCAATACAAGGAGAAATTCAGCTGCCTGGCCATGGCATGGTCCAGAAGCAATGGAAGTAGCAATTACAGATATTCATCCTTTTCTAAAAAACAGAACTCAGTGACAGTGGCAGACATAGCCATGACTGAAGCCTGGCAGGCCCATCAGCTGTCTGCATCCTGTGGCAAAGCAAGAGACAGAAAAACCTCAAGCTCAGATGTAAGAAAGTAAGATATAGTGCCTTGCAGAGTCAAATGCAATGCACTGTCTCTAATATTAATCACTAATTCCATTAGAGCTGCACAAATCACCTGGTCATAACCTTTTTGTTTATTTAAAGACTGCGTCACTACTTCAGTTATTGTCTTTCCATGATGCACTTGTGGAGTGTATGCTTTCCTGCAAATGGAGCAGCAAGTTCCCAAAACCCACCTGTTTAAATGCACAAGCTGTGCTTATTTCATTTGGGGAAAAAATGATTTATCAAACACCAGCACGCCTGGAGAAATTCCTAAGCAGGTTGAACAGATCCTCCTGTTTGCTGTCACCTTGCCAGCTGCAGCAGACCAAAAAGAGCTGCCAAGTTCAAAACTGCATCAAAACACTCACGGCTGCCATCGGAGCTGCCACCTGTAGGGTGCAAGCAAGCCAAGGACTTCAGCTGCCACCCCAGACAGGGAACATGCAGGAGGTCACAGTTGAGACAGCCCAGACTATTTGAGGGTCACTATCCCATAGTTATATATTCAAGGCTATGTGGCTGTGACAGCAAGCATTAAAAAGCTTAGGCCAAGCTTTTTTTTTAACACAGCAAGACTGAAACATCTTAACGATATAAATAGTCCCTGTTAATACTCAGTGTTACCCAACGGCTGAACTAGGTTATCGTATTTTTCAGTTTAATTGGGGATAGCCCAATATACAAACAGGTTGTGGTTATGTTTAGCTGTGTACAAGGATTAGAGACTGGCTTAGTACAGAAGTAGATGCTGATAGACCACTTAGGAAATAGAAAGAGCTTAACTTGACTATAATAATAGAGGCCAGACAGGATGATGAACCAGTGAGTACTGGGTTTCACTAATCAGAGATGTTTATCCATGACAGTGGTCTAACACCTCTGATGTTATGTAATTTCCTGTGCAGAGACAAGGGCTTCCCTTCACCTTTATGAGATAGGTAAATACCCCAAGGGAATAACACTAAAGATTCAATTATCTCTTACACGGAGGGCATATGCCAAGTATTAGAAGGCACATGTTGTACTCCTTGTGCTGCCTCTCATTAGCACAGCACTCCCTCCACAGCAGCACTGCCAGGGTTTCGTGGTTATACCGTGCAGTTTTATTCAGACATCTGGAGCAGATCTCCATATCCTTAAGTCTTAGGCTTTAAATTAGGAAAATGATACAGGCATAACACTGTGCTTGGGAGGACTATTGGAGAAAGTGCTTAAGTTATTAAAATAAATCATAACTGATGTGGAAAATATTGCTAAAATAATAATTTGTTTCTAACTATTTAAAAGAGAACTTCTGAGACAGTTACAAAACTGGAGACTAAAAGAATTGGAAACAACATTATTATTTGACATGCACAGTCAGAGACCAAGCTCCATAGTGCCAAGCAAACATACATCAAAAATATAGCCCTTGTCCCAGACAACGGTCAGCTTCATTACTAAACTAGAGGCAAGGAAAACAAAAGGAAAGAGAGAGCACTGGCCAATAGGAAAGGCAATGGTCAGAGCAAATCAGTATCACAACAGACATCAAAATTTTGCAGTATAATCAAAGATGACTCTTCTGTAGACTTTAACAGCTCTGTGGTCTATAGGGATCTTATAGGCACAAGGCACAGCACAGGAAAAAGTATGAAAGAGTGGAAACTGTAGATACATTTTCCTTTGCTGCTGCAAAAAAGACTTTGTCTTTGGAGCACAACTGAGTACCTTTCCTAACAGAATTCTAAATATCTTTGGGGCTTTCAGAATGTCTTTACATTGCCTACAGAATTTATCATCCAGTTCTAGGCCATCCTCATAATCTATGACATAACATTTGACCTTAGAGAGTCTGTTAGCCTGAGCCCTGTTTGGTTTTCTCAAAACCAAAAATCACAGAAAATAATTAACTTGCTTATATTTGTTTTCTCAATTTTTTCATTTTTAAAAATGTTTAGAACACCTTAATCTAAACTTCCAGAAGTTAATAATAATTTCTTGATGCCTTGGTGCCTTAATACTTTCATTAATTCCTTTTTTTTTTTAATCTTGTACCATATTGAAAAGGGTGTCTGAAAACTAGGTCCTTACCAAACTTATTGAGCTGGGCAGGAAAACCTGTGCCTGGAAACATAAAATCCTTTCTACCGAAAGACCGAAGACCTGCCTATGTAAGAACATAATGAAATATGAAAAAACAAAAAACAAACAAACAAAACAAACAAACAAAAAAAAACCCACAGTGGAAAAAGTGGAAGAGATTTACAGTTTTAAAATAGCATACATGATACAAAAGTTCATGGGCCTATTTAAATTTCAACAGAAAGAGATGGTGTTTTTTTCATTAATGCAGAACACATTCATTGCGGGTTTTAAGCGCCTCAATTTAGAAGCTGAAGGCAATTTTTATTAATAGCACATGTAATCCCAACACAGGAGATTCCTGTGGCAGATTCATTTGCTCCTTAAACAGAAACCCACATCATCAGTAGGAAAAAGGGCTGAGTAGGAATTGCTGGGGGCTCTCAGTGACAGAGGGGTCCCTCCTGGAAGTGCCACCTCGCTGCTGTTCCTCAGGCAGGGTGGGCACACCGGTCACGGCCTGAGGACAAGGCATGAACACGCATCCTCTCCCCTCTGGAAGGAGATCCCACACAAAGACATACGCAGGCCTCAAGGGGTCCTGGCTCTAAACGTCTGAGGGACAAGGACTTCAGAAAGCTCAAGAGTACAGACAGCCATCAGGAGAGGGAGTGAACACAACATGCCGGGGAATGCAGGGAAGGAAAGGCCACTTCCTTGGCTGTCACTGGCTGTAAGTGACAGCTTTTTTCTGTTTCACAATGTTTATTCCAAAAACTCCTCTGACATACAGGGAACGCTGGCAGAGAAGGACGGACACCATCACTACAGCCTCTCTGGTTACTATGTATGGATTGGATTTATCTCAGCCTTTGTACGGAAATAGCTCACGTGAGCCAGGGCAGAAGAGAAAATATACTCCTCCCACCTTCCTGAGAAGGCATATAGCTACCAGGAAAACTCTGTCCCATACAGCTTGACATTACAGTAAAGACATAATCAACATAAATGTCCCAGAATCCACTTTATCAGAAGCTCTGGGAGATGCCGTGCTTCCTAGATTCACAGATGCCAAATCTCCCCCTCTTTACTTACACTGTGTGGCCACCAAAATGGGATGACTATGACTCAGGAGCTGCAGTGGGAAGCCAAGGATGGTCAGACCCGCTTGAAGTAGCCCAGTCCTGTAGGAAACAGATGGGATTTCTTTAGAGAACCCTGAAGTTGAAAAGTAACCATAAGTCCAAGGGGCATCGGAAAACCCTTGGGTAAAATCTTTAGAAAGGCAAGGAAGAGCTAAAAAGTAAGGGGGAGGTTTCAAGAAGAGCATCACGCAATAGAAGAGCAGTGGTGAAAGAGCTCAGAGCTGTGATGATACATCTGTCCCTCTGATGGAACTTGAGGAATGCCCAGAATAGGCCTAAATACCATACTAAACATTTATTTTTTTCTTTTTGTCCTTATTATAAATTTGATGCTTGAGTGATTTTTGGCCCTAAAAGAGGAATTCTAAGCCATCCTGAAGGTAAAGAGCAAGAGCCCTCATTACCAGTAGAGTGTCTGAAAAGAGCTACAGAAAGACTAACAAATGATAATTTCCAGCTGCTGGTGCTCCCAGTAAGCAGAGCAGAGCTGCCACGAGCCACGATGGCTCTTGGGGGAGGGGAAGGACATGCCAGGATTGCAGAACCCCTTTATATTAATCATTCTATATAAAGTTTCCAGTGGAAACATTGTGGCACATCTACACTTGAAAAAGTCCATAAAAACCTTGTATGAAAAACCTTTCTGCTTTCCAAACTTCCCTTTCTTTGTGTACTCCCCAAATAGCTCAATACTGGCCAGTGAGTTACCCTCGAGGCAGTTGTGGTGTTTCATAAACCAGCAAGCATTGGAAGCGTGTGGTAGTTGCAACATCAGCTCACACCCAGAACTAGTTAGGATGTTGCCTTGCCAGTTCCCTGCCAAGGTGACTCCCTAGCCATGCATTTTATCTTGCAAGAAGTTGTGCAATGCCATCTGCATTTATCTAGTGCTGTTATCACAGCAACAGAGAGAATTCAAGGTAACTACAACTCCCTGGCAGGGATCTGAATTAATGTGGAAACATTTTAATGACACTCATTGCCAGGGCATCCTGTGTGCCTTACCAGCACAGCTACCTGCTCTGGTCATTGCATACACTGCCATAGGCAGGCTTTGTTCCTCAAGAGGTGTTTCTTAAAATGTGCTTTGGAGTAGCTGAAGGCACAGGATGTCCTTGTGACAGGTAGGCTCAGGGAGAGTCACCCCTCAGCCAGGTCTGCCACAGCAGCAACAGCATCAGAGATGGGAAAGCAGAAATGGCACAGGGAGCCCTGGGGATCACCTGGCAATCAGGGAGATGGCAGAAGGAAAAAGCAAATGGTTAATGCAAAAGGCACCTGCTCCAACCTAAGCATTGCTGAGTGTGGCATAGCAGGGAGGGCAGCGACTCCTAACCCAATGGAAGAACTGGGCAGGGTCAGGGAGGGCTCTGCAGCCAGTGCACAGAGGAGGGATCTTAACAAGCATGATGAAAGCTTGATACATACCCAATAAGGCCTGCCAGCAGAATAAGAGACACGCAGTGTCATAAGCATGATGCTATACCAAACGTGTGTATTGTTTTCCAAGGCCTTTCCAAAACCAACAAATTATCTCAATGCAGATGCTTATGTATTATTCCTTTTTCATACTTCTCCTCTTATTGGTGTTTGCTGGCACTTAGGTAAATACAGTAGGTTTCAGATCTGTCAGTCTCAGACAGCTGTCATGATAACAGGAATAACAGATAAAACCTATAGTCTTGCACCCTGTTATCACACAGACAGTCCTCTTGGGCCTCACTGGTGAGAGTAGTGTGAGTAAGAAATACCACACAATAAAACTGACAAAAAAAAAAAAAAAAGAGATAGGAGGATGACAGAAGGTCAGAATAATTTGTGTGGAAAATCAATAAACTGTCTCTACAGAAACACTTTTCTGCATTTTTCTTTCTATTAACAAACTATTTTACAGGCAGTGCAATGCTGCTTCCCCTGCCAGCTTTTTAACGGGTGCTTGTGCACATGGGCTTTGCATGAATTTACATGTACAGCCATGAGTAAAACAATTTGCACACAGAGCTACACTACTGTACACACAGGGTGAAATACAGCTCAGATGCTTTTTAAAATAATAAAAAAAAAAATCTTATTTTTTCAGTCCTAAAAGATGATGAGCAGTAGAATCTGTTGGCGTTATAAAGTGAGAAGTGTAAGTAAGCTCACAGATATAACAGCAACAGCTACACATTGTGGGTCACAGGCAGGAACATAAGCAAAACTATTTGTGCATGCTTGCAGAGAGAGTTAAGTTTTCCATTATAGGTCTTATGTCAGAAAATAAAGAATTTCAACCAATTATATAGCCATTTAAATAACTCTGCATATTATAGCTTTTCCATTTTGTGTGGTCTTGTTCTCTATTTCATGTGTGCCATTTACCACTGTGCCAATGGTTTGGATTCCAGTTCTAGGAGTTTTCTGTTCACTGCTGCAGCAGACAGCAAGAAACAATGTTGGCTGCAACAGCACATACACTCAACTCACGATTCATTATTTTTGGTTCCTAAGAGTATACATGAACCTAATCAAATTCATCTGCAAGCAAGTCAAGTGTGCTTGATTAATGCTAATGAGGAAACTCTGAGGGCAGATAGGCATGTAATTTCTGCTTCATTTAAAATATGTATTAAAAACTGAAAACCTATATTGGTGTAAAGTCTATTTCTAAAACATTAGCTTATCTTTATGCATCTGTCAGCTTAGGTTTCTCCATCACTGCTGCAATGTCATTATTCTTCTGGAGATACGTGTGTGCCTAGTTTTACAGCCACATCATAGCTTGTCCCTGAGGCCACAAAATACTTATAGGGAGCCATGCATTTGAACTGCAGCAAGTAGAACAGTCCCACAGGTCCCACATTCTGAAAAATATTTAGACATCTTGTCTCCACTGATTTCAGTAGCAGGAACCTAAACATCTTGCAGAATCAGGGCCACAATCACTCACCCAAGAGGTGCAAAGTAAAAACCAGTTTGTACCTGTCTGCATTAAAAGCCACTGTCAAGAAATCAGCAGCAGTACAGGTCTGCGAGCCCCGGTGCTGTGCCACAGATGCTGGTGTGCCACCTGGTTGTCACTCTATCTACTCACACAAGTGAGCAGGAGACAGTAAACCCAGTAGATGCAGGTAGCCACAGGTATGAAACACAGGCTTGCACAGTAACAACTCTTTTATGCAAGCCTTTTGGTAGGAGCTACCTTGCCCAAGGAGAGGTGCCAGCACCCGTGGGGCAACGTGCTATTCCTGCAGCAGCACCGGCTGCCTTTTCTGGCAGTGCCCGTGTGGCTCCGCAGCCGCTTTACGGCAGCTCCGCTGGGCGCACGGCAGATCCTCCGGCTGCTCTCTCAGCCTTGCGGTAATCCTGCTCATCGCAAACCGCAGGCAGCTGCCGCCGCAGGCTGCAAAGCAGCTCACAACACCAGCAATGCTTTGCTACTCCAGTGCCGAAGAGCAGTGAGTGCAGCAGCTGGGACAATGGTGCTGCAGTGCCTGGGCTCCAAACCCCCGGAGGACATGTCCTGTCGCCCACAGGAGACAAAACTGCTCAGCCTTCCCCCTCATCGGCGTTGGGCAGGGGGTCTTCTACAGAGAGGCTAACAAGGACGTGTGCAGAGTACCGGAGAGGGGAGGGACTATAATCACATCCAGCCCGTATAACCTACACCTCACTGTGCGTACAGAACAGGCGACGACTCTGTCAGTTCTCATGTCGAGCACCGGTGTGAGGAACACAAGGGAGCAAAAATGTGTGTGTGAGTGCTTGAAGTGCAATGCAGGGAGGAATTTGGGTGACTAGCACTAGCAAAACAAGCTATCAAACCCCACCTAGCCCAATAGTACACCTGAGAGGATATAGGCATATAAGAATTTGCCAAACCTTTTTCTTAGGTGCTTAAATTTCTGCACTATGCATGCCCTCAATGTGCCACTGCTGTGGCCAAGATTATCAGAACTCTTCTGCTGAGATTCACAAACTGCTCACAGTTGTGACAGCTTCATCCCTTACAGATTCCCAGCACATATTTGAACTATTCAGCAATATCCATTTAGCAAAGGATAATAAAAAAAAAAAAAACCAAACAAACAAAAAACCAAAAAAACCACACCAACCAAACACACCACCACAAAACCACCTCAAAGAGTAGTCATTTCCATCAAGAAATAGCTAGAGGATGAATTGCAATGAGTTTTTTTGTAGCAGCCTCATGGACAGAGCACTCATACAGGAAACAGGAAAGCAGCATTTACTTATTTCTTCCCTGGAAGGGACGCAGAGCCATCCACTCCCCGGGCTGCTGCTGCAAAGTACCTCAAGGAACCAACACAGAGCCCAGGGATGAAGGTCAAGTCCATCCCTCCAAACAGAATCTTTTAACCACTAGACTACATTCCCACTTTTATATATTAGACCACTTCCATGAATATTATCAGCCCAGCGTGTCAGTTTCAGCAAGAAGCTGCCATCACCTGCAATGCTACAAACCAGAGGTTCAGGCATGCTCCTGAGCAGCAGCTGCAGAAGTGAATTTCTTCAGGATAAGAGCTCCCCTATGAATGAACAGTGCAAGGATCGGCAGAAGGTTCCCTTGCTTTCTGTGCAGGCCCCTCTTTCCAAGCCTGAAAAAGAGACAAAGATAGCAAATACCTCTTGAAGGCACAGAGGAGTTTGGTGGGATTTTGCAGCTTGTTCTGTGAAGGTTAGTTCCCCATATGGAAGAGCTTACATGCTTGGTTTTGGATCCAGCTTTCTCCCCCCTTCTTGACACCCCCCATGAGCACTGGACATGCTGCTTTGATTGCACCCACTGGGCTGTTTAGGCACCAAGCGACAAATTGATCACAAGGAGTGTTAGCCCCATGGGATGCAGAATTAGGGCACCCATCCCTGGTTCAGGGCATACTGAATACGTGACCAGTTGTCTTGAAGTTTGTTTATACAGCACCACCAGGCTAAGGGCTTTTGGGAACTTAAATGCCATGTTTTCCTTCCACCTACACACTTCTCAAAAAGCCAAGGAAATACCTGACTTCAGCTGAGGGGAAACTAAATATTTTTATTTGGATAGTACCTCCCAGGGAACAGATGCTTGGAGCCAGCTAGCAGCAGGCTTGCTTGTCCAACAAGTTTAATGTCTAAAAGCATTTCAAAGCTGTGTGGATTCAATCCTCTGTGTGAGCGTAGTCAAGACTGTCTACTACAGTTTGGGGCTGCGGGCACACATCTTTTAGTGGAGAAGACTGCTCCAGGCTTTATTAGGTTTCACCATTCTCCTCATGGCTTTAGTGTTTTGCCTGCTGACTTACTGTTATCCCATCTACTTCCCCATCTATAAACTTAGGCAATATTGATGGAAATATATCAGAAAGTGATCACATGGGTAGCTCAACCAGCCACAATAAAGGAGTCGCAACCTGTGGTAGTATCTTCTGCTCTTGCAAGGGGCAAGCCAAATCTTACTTGTGCATTAAGAAAGTTTAGTTTTCTGGTTCAAAAATCGAACAAGAAAACCTGCAAGCTAATTATCAGCCTCTTTTTTTTTTTTTTTTTTTTTTTTTTTTTCCCCCATTTTTTGGTAGAGGAAAAATACCCACAGAGTCTTGACTTCTGTGTCACAGCTGCCCATAACATGGACAGAGGAACAGCATCAAGCAGATAAAGCCTCTTGTGGGCCTCACAGTTTAGATTTTTTTTTTTTTCTGTGCAGTATTTTGTAATGACTGACATTTACCACAACTGTCTTAGTGTGTGTTTCTGTAAGTAAAGCTCTCAGCCCAGCAAGAGTCCATCACAACGGCTTTGGAAGCCTTTCTTTTATATCAGCAATGATAACAAACAGAAGGCACAACCATCCTGATTAATTAATCCCCATACAGCACCTCCTAGCAACCAAGGGTTGTTTTGCTAACACTTCTAGCTGGGACTTGTAAGAGTATAACTTAACCACATGGGAATGCACTATCTCATTCTCACGAGCTCAGAAGTCTTTAAAGGAAACGTTACCTACCTCAGTGCTTTCTCTGAGATGCCATCAGTGGCAGGACGGATGACATGACCAACAGGCAGGCGAGTCACAGTGGACAGGAAGAGAAGTTCTGATGCCAAAATATGTAGTTACAATTAGCAGCTCTTCCTTTCTCCCAAAAGGCTGATGAAGCCACTCTGCCAGACCCTGGCTGTCTGCTACCAAACGTGTCTGCTACAGCAAATCACGGGGAATTTACAAATGCACAAAACTGATGCCTTTCTGGAAGGCACCTAAAACATTGAACTTGTGTCACAGTTTGTACAGCATCACGTCCTGATAAACAAGGTGAGATGCACGCAGCCAGGATGCAGGCAAATTCACAACTTTCATGAATTTTTGACACTCTGATATATACTATTTAGAATCATAGAATCATTTAGGTTGGAAGGGACCTCCAAGATCATCAAGTCCAACCATTACGCCAACACTACGAAGTCCTCTGCAAAAAACAGAATCAGAATCTGTCAGGGTTGGAAGGGACCACAAGGATCACCCAGTTCCAACCCCTCTGCCATGAGCAGGGACACCTCCCACTAGATCAGGCTGCCCAGAGCCTCATCCAGCCTGGCCTTAAAGACCCCCAGGGATGGGGCCTCAACCACCTCCCGGGGCAACCCATTCCAGGGTCTCACCACTCTTGTGGTGAAGGACTTCTTCCTCACATCCACCAGTTTGGAGACCAGGATGTTGTGGGGGACAGTGTCAAAGGCTTTGCTCAGGTCCAGGTAAATTACATCAGTTGCTCACCCCTCATCGATTAATGTGTGCAAGAACAATCTCCAGATCCCACTTTACAAGAGCATTGAAGCTCACCAGATTTACTAGCAAGTGCAGCGTAGCATCCCACCCTTAAAACTGCTTTCAGCAATAATACATTAAATCCCCCTGCCTGACTTGGCAGTAGCAGGTTTTGAAGGTGTTACTTCAGTATGCCTGTAACCTTTTGTTAGATGCTGAGCTAAGCAAAGCTAGCAGTCATCTCAGCCATCCTGAGCTGAGGAGAAAAGTAGCTGGCTCTAACATTTGCACATGAGACAAAACAGGAGACCCTGCAATCAATTCAGTTGTTTTACCTCCAGTAATTGCTTTTTATTGAATTGCATATCCACCTGCTGAGATTCACCAGCTATGGGAGCAGAAATTCATATAATAATTAATTTTCAACACACCACATTACCTGGAAGCCCAAGGAGTGTTTATAACAAGTGGATCTCCAGGAAAAAAGAATATACACAAAGAGAGACCATTCAGGATTAAGTCCCCAGCCTGGAGTCACACACTTGAGCATGAAGGTGCATTTGATGGTCTGGGACAACCTTAGCAGTTGCAGAGTAGCCCAGATCACACAGAGGGGCTTCTCAGCAGTCTGCACCAATGTGACTAGTGATTATAAATGTATGTTCCTGTTCTAACGCTTGCTAATGAGTTTGTAACTCTAGAAATTTGCGGGGGGTTAGTTCTGCATTTTAACACAATAACGTGCATTTTTGTTGTCACTGAACTCATCTCTGGTATTGAGAGGGATGTCAAAGTGAACTGGGAAACGCTGGCGCTCTCTCTAGACATCACTGCATTACCCACTTAGGACCTTTGGGATTGTTCCTCATCAAACTTTCCTCCTCTGAGCAGGACAACATGTCAGTAACCACACCACCACCTTCTGTGCAGGCCTCCTCTCACAGCATTTCTAGCACCACAAATGCATAACTTCCCCCCTAAAGAGGATGGAAAGACCCTTTACTTATGATGGCCTGCCAAACCATGACTGAAAGTTGTTCTTCCTCAAGTCTAACCACTCGCAGCACTGTTACGTGGAAATCTTGAGGTGGTGGTGGTAGGATGATGGAGTGGGCTCTCACGAGGACTCCATGGGGTGTCACAAAGAAGCAGCAAATAAGGCATCACATCTAGGCTGGGGTCTTACTGGCAGCAGCCTACACCACAGTGCAGTGTGATAGCCCTCAGGAGCTGGGCTGCAGAATGGGACACAGCTGCCTTCTCTCCAAGGCAGTACAAAGATCAGAGCTTCTTATCAGCACAACTCACCAGAACAACCGTTGCTCACTCCAAATCACGTACAGAGTTCTCTAAAGCAGACACTGTAAGAACAAAGGGCCATATGTTTCCTGGCTTTTCAAATTGTGCAGAGCTGGAGGAGGGGGGAGAAACTGCTTGGAATATTGTCTGACTGAAAACACTGGTTACCCTTCCATTCTGCTGTGCCCAGGGGCTGACAGGAGGCCCCATGCACCCACCTGCCTACAGCCCCTTGCTGGCCATGGCCACAAGCCAGAGGAGTGCTTCCATGGCCAGAGGAGGAACCACAGAGTGTCAAAGGAGCTCAGCACTGAGACTGCATTGTTCACAGCAACTCAATTCCCAGCTAAGAGAAACACCTGCTCATTCTAACTTCTCATCCTCCTCCCCAGACCCTTTTGTTTTCCTTCCTGACCTATTTCCCTCTATGTGCCCCATGATCAGAGCACAGTAATGCAGTGTGCATCTTCTTCAAAGAGGTGCAGACCACCACTTGGAGAGAAAGAAGCCCACTGCAGATGTCCTGGAGGGGCTGGTGGAAGCCAGTGATGGCTCCAGACACAGATCCTCTCAGGCATTTTAGGTGGAGCTGCCATGCCCTGGTACAGAGTACAGCAGGATCTTGCATCCAAAAGGCAGGAGCTACCTTTGCTGGGCATTCCAGCCAAATAGTTCATTTTAGCAGCCAAACCTCCCACTGAGTTCAAAATGCAGCAGAGACTGTGGTTCAGTAGCCACCACCTTCCCATCACGGGTGAGAAGTGGCAAAGCCAGGGTGTGCCTGCAGCCAGGCCACCAGCTGTGTTGTTCACAGGGCAGCAGGTCTCAGCAGATGACCGAACTGAGGGCTGGAGCATGTCCTCTAATGATTCTCCCCTTAACCCTCACATTGCCCACAGGAGAAAATCTGCTGAGAAGCCATCCAGGGAGCTACCTGGTCCCACTTTCAGACTCCTTCCAGGCAGTCTCTATACCAGCTTCAGAGCTCAAGTTCAGAAGGTCTTTGTTTCATTCCATCCGGCAGCACAATCATCCTCTGCCACCCCAAAACAGGACCTGCTGCTGACAACTGCTGGTAGCAGCCAGCGGCTAGTAATCGGGTAATTAATTTCAACTTGTCATTAAACCTGTTTGTGCATCAGCCTCATTGGCAGAGACTATTTAAAAGCTGTAGTCGTTCAAACCCAAGCTCTAATGAGTCCAGTCTCCAGGCATCTCAGTAGGTTCATGAGTCTGGGCAAAGCAGAATAGCAAGTAGCTCTGTCTAATAATGAACAACCTCTACAGGGGATTTCTGGTCACCAGAAGTTATGTGCCTGGCATACTGCAGAATTAAATGGAAGCAGCACCCACATCGATAGACAATTATCAGAGAAGCAGGCAAATGCTTCCCCACCTTTTACCAGACTTTTTCCAATGGCTTTTGTCAGATGGTACTTTCTTAGTTCTTAGAAATGCACATCAGACGTCACCACACTGGAACTCAACCCAGACAGGTTTGTCTTGGATGCTGTAACAGCTACATCTTAGAGGGACGTGTGCTCTTCACATGGTGAGCACCCGGATGTGGAGTGGAAGATGTTGTACCTGACAAGAGAAAATAAGCAAGACACAGTAGTTTCAGATACCTTCCTTAGCAGGTCAGCCCTCTGTATCTTAAACTCTCTTCTGTTTGTAGCTGAGCATTCCTAAAGTACAATAGCTCATGGGCATCAGGGGAAGGCAGCTGGAGAGTACCAGGCTTGCTTGAACTGGCTCTGAGCATATTCATGATTCGGAAAAAAAAAAAAAAGAAAAAAAGGCCCAAACTTGGAGCATTGTTCCTCTCTACTCAGTTCTCACCCAAGGATTTCAGGAGAATTGTAGCCTGAAAGAAATTTTGTGTGTGGTCTCAAGATTTTATTGCCTAATTGTAATGCAGTAAGAATTAATTCTGTCCCATGGGACTCTGGCCCTCCTAAACAAAACACCAAGATCCTGGATCCTGATGGAATGATGCAAAGTGGCCAAATTTGGTAATGGACAGACTTGGGAACTTCCATGGTCTTAATCACCACTGAAGGCACATCTGAAGGTTATAATGGGTTGTGATGGAGCAACCTCTTTAAACTGTTACCAGGCATTGTAATTTAGAGAAGCCCTTAGGCTGCCTTAAGTTACTTACAAGATCCTACTGTCTTCTGTTGGCCCTGGAAATGAATAGAGTGGTTCTATGCAGTTATCCTTGCTTTTCCCCTCTTGGCTTGTAAGCAAGCCTTGAAGAAGGATGCCAACATCAGCGAGATTTGCCAAGACACAGGTGCTCTGAAACTCAGCATTATGGAACCAAGCCTTCCATGCAAGAAACTATAGCCCTGAGTTAGATGCATGGGCAGGCTCTGCAGCACCTGGAGCAAGCTGGGTACCTAAACTGGTGCCCACAGATATCTCCAGCACCAGGAGAAAGATGTAAGGGCACTCCAAGCCTTTTAATCACAGTGGCAAGTCTTTGGCAACAAAATACTGGTCTGAGATAACCCTCTGGGAGCGTATTGGTTTGGGCAGGTGTTTGGTGCGTTTAGCTATTTTGCAGCTCAACCCACAGCTGCAGAGAGGCTTTAGGACTCCAGATTTTTGGGTACCTATGGCAGCACCAGGTCAGCACGCGGGCACCCATAGCCCTTTGGTGCCATAACCCAGGGTGCCTGCGCTCAGCCCCTTGGGCTTTCAGATACCCACAGCCAGGCGCTGGCTGCGGCTTTGAGTTACACCAGCTATTAACCCACAGGGCTTGTCCTGTCCTCCCCGGGAAGGATGATCCCGCCATAGCTCACGACAGGGCCGGTCACCAGATCGACGGGTACCTCGCTGACTCCCGCGCAGAAACAGAGCGCTCGCTCCTGACTTTGCTCGGGCTCACTCAAGGCCCGGCCTGTTCTGTGGCAAGTCGCCCTC